>NC_066601.1:840000-1010000 GCF_905475345.1 Vespula vulgaris | reverse complement strand
GAAGGATCTTGAGAACTCCTTTTATTTTTAATCTCCCCTCGTGATATCGATTGTTATACGAGTTTAATGTTGGCAGTATAGGCTGACGCAAAAATTTTTCACGATTTTTCTTTTTTCCTTCTTCTCTCTCTCTCTCTCTCTCTCTCTTTCTCTCTCTCATATACATATAGAAATATACAAACAAATTCTCTTTTCATTTTTACATATTATCAATCTTTAAGTTTCAATAATTTAATTAATTGTTGACTCTTCTTTTTCTTTTTTTTTCGAAGACTTTCCTTTTCTTTTTTTCTTTTTCTTTTCGTATCGTAAGAGAATGTTTCTAAACTATTGTTTTACCTGTCTAAGAGAGAAAAAAGATAAAAGAAAAATAAAAAAACGGATTAAATCAGCTTCAAAAAAGAAAGTCTTCGAGAGAAAAAAGAGTAATCAATTTTTAATATTCATCTAAAATCGTGATATTATTCGTCGGATATTTTCTTCTTTTTTAATTCCTTTTTCCACTATCCTTCTCGAATCAAAGTATCCGTAGCACGCGTTATTAACATAACAAATTTAATTAAAAAAAAAAAAAAAGAAAGAGAAAGAAAGAAAGAGAGAACGACGGAGTAATCGATTTTTGCGATGCAATGAAATTATGTGGATAAATATATAAGTAAATTTATGATTAAATAATTAATGTTTTCTTTTTGTAATAGCATGCATAAAATATGATATAATCCGTAAATCTTATTTTCCCCCTTTTCTTTTCTTCCTTTTGTTACATTAAAAAAAAAAAATAAAAAAGAAGAAGAATATAAAAGAGATTAACAAGCTTCTCGTACATTTTTTGTACCTCTAATTATAATTACAGTATAAGAGAATGGTGATATTAATAATGGAACATTTAATTTTCCTTTCAACTACCCCTGCCCTTTATAAAATTGAAATATTTTTAATAATGCGTATGGTTCGTCAAAATTTTTAACATAATAAATTAAAGAAAAAAAGATCGATGGAGAATGCAATGAAATTATATTATTAATAAATAATTGTATTAACACGACATAATCTAAGTATTTAAATGTAAGATCAAATAATCAAATGAATTCTTCTTTATTTTTTCTTCTTAATAGCATCCACAAAATAAGATACAAATGCAATAGATTTTCTTATTTCTCTTTCTTTATTTTCTTTTTACGATCATGTTAAAAACGTAAAAAAATACGTTAAAAAAAAGAAAACAAATCATATTAACAAGCCTCTTGTGGATTTTTTCGTTCATCTAATATGTGATAAAATCTCATGAGGTAAGAAACGGTTAAGCCAAAGATATTTCCTGTTTAGAAACGTTTGAAAACGTTTTAGAATACCACACGATCGTTCGGAATCGTTCTCTCCCAGGCGGAAGCGTACGCGATCCTTCACGAAATGCTGCCGTCGAGAGTTAATTAGTCGTGGCCGCAGTGGTATAAGCTGACACGCAGATGCCGCGTCGTGTTTCTAGAAGGACTTAGAAACGTGGATGGGTACGCGATTGGATGCGTAAGGTAAGTACTACATGGCGATTCTAAACGCATATCGTTTTCGTCCCTGTATCTGATTTCAGAATCTCTTGAGAGAAAAAGAGAGAGAGAGAGAGAGAGAGAGAGAGAAAGAGAGAGAGAGAGGAAAAGGTTCCTTCTCTTTCTCTCTCTTTCTATCTATTTGTGTATATATATATGTGTGTGTGTGTGTGTGTTTTTCTTTTCTCGTAATATAGAAACGAAAGGGGAAAGTACGCACCTTTGAAAGTCGACTAATCGTCAAGATTTATTTATGTACATATATGCTCGCACACTCAGCAAATACTACATTCCCATGGTTGCTAATGAAGCGATCGATATAATCACTCTCTTCGTAAATTACGTTCTTGATTTTGATTTATACAGGAAAATTTATCTCCTTTGCTAAGGTGTATATAGTGTATGGAACCTTCCAGAGAGATACATGTACATTTACTCTTTTATTTTATGTCAATACGAATTAATTAAGATACACTTATATTAAACTTGTATATATATGTGTGTGCGTGTGTGTGTATGTGAGTGTGAAGTAAATATATCTATAGGATAATATATTATAATTTAATATGTTTTATGTATATATATGGTGTCACAAAAATTGAGATTAAACTTATATTACGTATTACTGAGGTCAAATAGCTGAAAAAAGTTCATATAAACTTATGTACGGAAATGCTTCATTGAAAAGATATATGCTTTTAAAGATATTTATTATGGTAGTGTATTTATTTTTGAGTTTATATTATATATATATTTATTATTATGGCATTTTATTATGGTAGTTATAAAAAAATGTTGGAAAATTTCTTTCTCTGTAAGAATGTAAGTTTCCATTCGTCGAATTAATAATTGTCGAACTCTTTCAAATATTCCAATATTTTTATAAATAATAATAAATGTATTTTAAATACATCCTCAAAGTTTATTTTCTGTAAACAATAACTGTTAATGAGAATTATAATACGTATACATAAAAAAAAAGCAAATTATAATACGAGAAAAAGAAAAGAAAAAGGAATTCACAATCTATTTAGACACTTTGTATATATACGAAAGTAAGTTCACAAAATTGAATCGTGAAATTAATTTTACATTGATCACAGGTGAAATAATAAGAAAATGAAAATTTAAGAATGAAGAAACATAATTGATTTTTAACTCGGAATTTAATTCGAGAAAGACAAATAGTCACTTTACTTTTTCTTTCCTTTCTAGCTTTTTTGTAATTTTCTTTTTTTCTTGAAAAAGAGGATAAAAAAATAGACAGAAAAGAATCACGTTACGCAAACCAGGAATGTCTTCCTAGTTTCTATTTTCACGAAGGGAATTAGATAAAACGCAAACGACGAACGAGAAATGAAGAGTACACGCAACTAAGTACACGCTCGCTTTATCCATCTTTCTCTAATTTTAACAACGTTCACTCGAAAGACAATTAGGAAGAAAAAGAGAGAAAAAGAGAGAGAGAGAGAGTCGAAACATTAACTCCGTTTATTTTCATCTTAAAAGCGTAAAAACCTTTTCTCACCCTTTTCTTTTGTAAGTACATACATACGTGCAAACGTAATACGAAAAATTGGTCGCAAAGTTCAAGGACAAATTTTGTTCGTTTCATGAATTCTAAATGAAAGATTCTGATTTTATTATACCAACGACCATGTGTTTTCTGACTCTTTGGATACACGATCCTCAGTTTCTCTCTCTTTCTCTCTCTCTCTCTTTATCTCTCTCTCTCTCTCTCTCTCTCTCTCTCTCTCTCTCTCTCTTTCATTCTACGTATTTTTTTCTTTCTTTCTATACATACGTTCTCGAAAATAGATCTCTGAAAGCTGGTAAAACCCCAAGCTAGCGAAGTTCTTCTCTCTTTTTCTTTTTCTCTCTTTTCTCTCTCTTTCCCTCTCTCTCTCTCTCTCTCTCTCTCTCTCTCTCTCTCTCTACGTCTATCTATCTATTTATCTATCTATCTTTGAGAACCACTAAACGAAATACTAAATATAATTTTGTTGATTAAATGAAAGCAACAAGAGAGATGGTTTGCGATCTCTTTGCTATCTAAACATTTCTTCGTTTAATTTATTATCGTTTATTAAAATAACGAGAGAGAGAGAGAGAGAGAGAGAGAGAGAGAGAGAGACAGAGAGAAAGGGAGAGAGAAAGATAGATATTAAGTGCAAAATTTTTTTAAGTATTCTTCCCTGTATGTATATATCTTCGAAATTATAAATTTTGAAAATAATCATGATATATCTGTCTATTTCAAAATCAATCTACAAGAAATCGAAATTAATTTGATTAATAATGTAAACGAAATCGAAGATAAATATCACGTAAATGAAATATTCAAGATTTATTTATCGAATTATTACGATTCACGGAGAAAAAAAGATCGATAATGGAGATGTAATACAATAGGTATCGTGTAAATGAAATTATGTGAAATATCGTAATAAATAATAGAGAAGGGAATTGAAAAAGAGGGATGTGATGGGGGAGGGAAGGTCAGAGCGGGGTTGAAACTGGAATCGAATTTCTTATTCACGAAAGTCTTATACGATACGAGAGAGAAAATTAGATTAAATTAAATTGAAAAAATATAAAAGCGTAATATATAAAAGGAAATAAACTTTTTATTCTGCGTTAATAATTAATCGAACGATGATTTTAAAGATTGCTCGATCCTAAGAGTTGTTTGTAAACGACGATGATGAAAACTTCTTAAAAAAAAAAAAAAAAGAAAAAAAACAAGAAAAGAAAACGCAAAGAAGAAACAAAAATTTGCAAAGGCAAAAAAATCCGATCTAAATACAATCTAATCGATCGAATTTAACGAGAATAAAGAAAAAGAATACATAAGAATTACAAGAAATAAAGGCATAAACGATACACGCGCGCACTCACATATATTAAAAAGAAAGAAAGAAAGAAAGAAAAAAGAAAAGAAACGAAAAAGAAAAACGAAGGAATAGAAAAAGTAGAAAAGGAAGAATGAAGTTTCACACGAACACATATACACACACACATATATATATTAAAAAGAAAAAGAAAAAAAAAAGGAACAAAAAAGAAAAAAGAAGTAATAAGAAAAGTAGAAAAGGAAGAATAAAGTTTCTCATTCACTAAACTCTCTTTGCGATAAGAGAAAAGATTATATCAAAACTAAGAAGAGAGAAAAAGACTAAGAGGGAGAATAGAAATGAGTGTAATGTAAAAGCTAGTAAAGTTGTCATTCTCTCTCTCTCTCTCTCTCTCTCTCTCTCTCTCTCTCTCTCTATCTTTCTCTCTCTCTCTCTATCTCTATATCTCTGTCTCTCTTTCGCACGAAGGAAGAAGAAAGGGTAGGAGGAAGTCCGCGGAAGGCAGAACAGCGGGAGGCGTGGTTCCGGAGGCGTTATTGCCGATGCATGGGTTGCGTTACGATCGCCTCCCATAACGCATCAATCTCGCAGAAGATCCCTCGGGATCCTTGCATGGGGCCCTGTCCAAAGCTTACCCGGGCTCATCCGTCACGGAGCTCGCTCCTGGATACGCGTACGTTCCGGCGTCAAACTGCACCCACACATTTTCATTAGAAAGCTGTGTGCGTTCATATTAGAGAAACAGAGACAGAAAGAGAGAGAAAGAGAGAAGGATACGAGGGAAACAGAGAGAGAGAGAGAGAGAGAGAGAGAGAAACTCACGTACCAAGCGAAATACCTGGAGCAGCAGGTACGAAGCCTTCTCAGTGGTACCTGTGCACCGTCTTGGACCTTTTCCAAGGTTCTACACCCTCTCACCATTGTATGCTAACGCCCTTTTACGACGTGTGGTAACTTGCTGCTACCGGTTGGCGCGACGATGTTCTCGGTTAAGAAAACACGAGAAGATGCTCGACTCTCTTTCTCTCTTCTTCTGTCTCTCTCTCGTCTACGTCAAAACGTGTTTCTTTCTCTCTCTCTTTCTCTCTCTTTTTCTCTGTTTCTCTTTGTCTGTCCTTCATTCCTTCTTCTTTCGTTCTTCCTTTCTCATTCTCAATCGTGTTTTATCTGTCATTTTTACGATTATTGTTGTTGTTGTTGTTATTATTATTTTTTTTTTTAGTATTATTATTATTGTTATTATTATCATTGTTGTAATTATTGTCGTTGTTGTTATCTATTTGTTTTATTTTATTGTTATTGTTATTAATATAATAACGTTGTTTGTTCGATACATGTATTATATTTAACAGATATTTATATTCATGTTCGGGTATATATATATTATGTTTGTAATATTATCGTAGTATAATTTTGAATCTGTTTATACTTTCCTCGATATTATTACATTTTATTGATTTTAATAAAAACTTTTATTCTTTTTCTAATGTAGTTATACATGGATGGGTAAGTATTTATTATTACTGTTACTACTATTTATATTATTCGTATCATCATTGTAATATTATTATTACTTATAATATTTATTACGTTATGTTTTTAAATAGGACTGTGTTTTATCGCGTTTTGTCGATCATAAAACTTGAACAAAAACAAGTTTACTGTTTCTTCTTTTCTTTTCTTTTTATTCTTTAAACGTATACATACATACTTATATATGTATATTTCGTAATAACAATTCAACGTACCTTATCTCATTATTATTTATTATTTATCTTATGTCATTACGTCACTATTATTATTTATTATTTATTATTACACGAACAAACCAAAGTTTCCAATATCTATTTATCCAATCGAATCAATACACCTATTCCTTTTTTTACTTATTATTAAAAAGAAAAAAAAAAGAGACAAAAGAGAGAAAACAGAAAAAGAAAAATGAAAGAAAGAAAAGATAGAAAGTAAAGGAAAAATTTGTTAAGAGTAGCCTTCGTGTCTCAGCGATCAACAATTTCAAAGATAAGGTCCAATAGTTGGAATAGAAGCTAACGGTAGGATGGCAGGTCCTTTGCAAATCCTACAAAATCCTTCCCGACTTTCAGAAGGATCAAGAAACGTCGTCGTCGAAAGCGGGTCGAACGGTACACATACATATATACATACATATATATAAACATATATACATACATACGTATATATATAGATAGATAGATACACGTATATGTATAGCAACCAAAAGCACATTGTTCTTCGAAACCACTCGAAACTTCTTAGTCAGGACTACGAAGGTACGAAGGAATAAACGAAGGACGATGGACGATCATTTTGATAAATGGAAACGTGAAAGGTTGAATCGAAGAAAAATGGAGGAAAAAAAAATTTTTTTAATTCTATACGATATACGTATAATAGGGAAGGACCTTTTCGATCTTCGAATTGAATTACGAATTTAACACGAATTTATACGTACTTGATTATTTTTTAATTCGATATCAAATTAATTGATTACTAAGTAAAACGATTACAATTAAATCGATTGAAAGTTTGGGTTTATAAATTTTAAAGGATGGAAAGAAACGCACGATTTCTTCTTCTTCTTCTTCTTTTTATTTTCTTCTTTTTCGAATTGAATTCATTCTCAAGCTCGTTTTAGAATTTATTATTCGTAATAAATCGTGATGATTTAAAGGGGGTTGTATGAGAACATAGGTTTTATTTTCGATTAGGAACAAGAAAAAAAGAAATAGAAAGATGGACTATGGTGAGATATTTGAGGGTATAGAAGTTTTTTAATTGTATCAATGTTATTTCATAATAAATTTGTAAGAAAGATATCTTTTGATAAAAAGAAGAAAGTTCGTAAAACTTAACAAAAATTCAGTTTCATTAGACGATCCCATAACGTTTATTAATCCACAAACATTTTCTTATACTTCTCGACGAGTTTCATGGGATTAATACAATTCGAAAAATTAATACTTAATCAAGAATATATTAAAAGTATCCTTGACAGTTGTTTTCTATTACCATTGTCCAGCAACAAACTATAAATAATAAACAAATAATAAATAAATCAAAACTTAAATTACATAAATCATACTGAAATTTTTCCCACATTACAAATACGTACTTACATTAAAAAAAAAAAGAAACGTACAGAAAAAAAAACCTTGCTTCTTCGATAAACAAATTAACGAAGAAAGAGAAAAAGAAGAAGAAGAAGAAGAAGAAGAAGAAGAGAAAGAAAATACAATATAAGAAAGAAGAAGAATAATAATAAACGAGAAACAAGATATTTATATATAATAATAATAAAAACAGTAGACCTTTGTCGGCATATAATACCATGAAAAAGAACATATTCTATAGGATATCTCTTTCTTTTTTCTCTCTTCCTTTCTTTCTCTACATTATTACGATTAACAAAAACTATTTCGACGTATAACTCGATTCTCTCTCGATCGTGAGTTGATCCCTATAGAAATATACCCTCCTGGAAGCATTTCCATTGTTCATAGAAAGAAAGAGTGAGTGATAGAGATAGAGATAGAGAAACAGAGAAAGAGAGAGAGAGAGAGAGAAATATATATGTATAGAAAGAGAGAGAGAGAGAGAGAGAGAGAGAGAGAGAGAGAGAGAGAGAAATCGTCGGAGCAGGAAACTCGAAGTTCCCGGAGAACGTACGACACGCCATTCGAAATATATTCAAGCGGTGGTCGTTGTCCTGCCGCGATAAGGGTGGATCTCGGAGGGTTGACAAGGGTTGTGACGAATGTGTCCGCGAGAAAGCAGGCCGGTCTCTCGTGGAATTCGCTTTTAAAGGAAAGCTCTTCTCGCGTGTTCTCTTCCCTCTATACATATATATGTGTGTGTGTCTATGTGTATATATATATATGTATATATGTATATAGTAAATACTACGTTAACATTCTAACGTAGGATAGGAATGGAAATATTTCGAATCTTTGACCCGCACGCGTCGGCTCAGGAAATCAAATCCCTTGGCTATCCTAGATAGCCTAATGCTCGGACTACTCGATCGTGATAAAACCGTAAAAGGAGGGATACATTTTCCTACTAAATATCGCTTTCTCACATTGGACTTTTCTTAAGGATTTCCTCGTCGACGTAAAATGCCGGTTTTGAATTCCCTCTTACCATTTTTTTCTCTCTCTCTCTCTTTTTCTTTTTTTTAACAAATCGAAAGAAATAAAGAAGGAAACTTATCGTTGATAGGTATGTAGGATGGAAAATTTATCACGCGTTAGAATCGTTAGAATCGTTAGAATCGTTTACTCTTCTTTATTTCTTTCATTTTCGATTAAAAGAAAGACAAAAATAAGCAAGGATTCGATCGCATCGTTACTATTGCAATTTTTGTATTTTTATGAAGATAGGAAGAAAAGAAAATATTCAAATTGAAATTCGAATTGAAAGAGAACGTTAAAATCATTTCTACTCTCGTTTCTTTTCTTTTCTTTTTTTTTTTGTTATTAAAATACAACAAAAAACGGAGAGAGAAAGAGAAAGAAGAGAGAAAGGGAGAAGATCGTTTTGTATTAACTTCAATTTGTATATTTACAAAAGAAAAATAAAGAAATTCCGTAGTAATCGATTGAATTAGTTGTCATTAGTATCGTCTAGTTAAATCGAGACGTTTAGAAACAATGACGATGAAAATTAAGACGTACACTTATCTATCAGTTAAGGATCATGATTAAACGACGTAGGCACGGCTTTCCACCTTTCGTCGCGGTGCTCTTAAACGGTCGATCCTCCTTTTGATCGGGTCACGGAGAGTGCACCGTCAGATACGTTATACGAGGGGGGCCTCTGACATTTCCTTCGGCAACGACCGGGGAAAGGCGATCGCTTTGAGATCAAGCCACGAACTACTAAAACACAATGTATCCGGCGCACCATAAGAATACGATGCTGATCCCGAGGCCGTTCATGATTTATAAGGTTACGGACGATGAATCCAACCGGTCAACCCGCTTTCTAATATTTCGATCTTCTTTGTTACTTATTTATGAAAATGTTGATAAATGTACGGAGAAAAAATTTAACGATCAATTCCCATGTTGAAACTTTTTTCATTTCTTTTTTCTCCTTGAAAAATTGTTTCAGATCGTACGAAGATAATAATTTGATAATAATTTTAACGCCTTGGTCGAAGCATCGAATTTTTTTTTTATTTTTATGATGGAAAGTTTAGAAGGAATGTAAGGATATGTCAATATGTTGATTGTCGCATCAATTTTGTATTTTTAATCGAAAACAACGTTACATTTTTAATGTTACAAATTAGTAGAAATTGTAGAAATGAAGTAACGATGCGCTAGACTGTCACGTTGATTTTCTACTTTTGATTGTAAATATGTTAAATTTCTGACAAAAAGATTAGAATAAATTGTACAAAAAAAGTAATATTATCACGTTGACTATTGTGCCAATTTTCTATTTATAATCCTAAATATCTTAAATTTGGAATCCCAAGAAATATGAAATTTTAACTCACTAATATTCGAAGCGATAATTATCACATATCTACCTACATTATGAATATCTAAACAAAGCAAAGTTTTCCTTCGTTTATAATTTCATTCTTCTTCGAAGAGTGACAGAAATAAAAAAAAAAAATATATGATTAATTAACAAAAACCAATAATTATCAAACCTACCCATTCTTTCGTAAATTACGAGAACACCTTCGAGAGGATGACGTTCAACTTGTATAATGATTAATTAAACAAAAATTTCATGACGTCAATTATCTCGTGCATCATCAACTACTATAGTAGTCAACGTGTTAATAAATCGTTGGATCACGATACAAATAAGGGAAGGAAGAAGCAACCGAAAGAAAAACGAAAGGAGGAAAGAAAAGAAGAAAGAAAGCAAAAGGACGAAGTAAAAGGAAAAAGTAAAAGAGAGAGAAAAAGAAAACAAAGACAAGAACAAAGATGTCGTTAATGAGACAAGCTTGAAATCGATGTAACTTGAAAGATCGCTCGTTGCGTTACCAAGCGATCGCTATTTGCATCGGATGACGCGAGGAGATTCGAATAAAACGAGGGTGAGAGACAGAAAGAGAGAGAGAGAGAGAGAGAGAGAGAGAGAGAGAGACAGACAGACAGACAGACAGATAGAGAGAAAGAGAGAGAAGGGATAAGAAAAAAAAAGAAAAGAAAAAGAGACAGATAGGGAAAGAGGGAGAGAGAAAAAGAGAGAGAATGAAGCGTTGCGTATCGATGGTGTACAACGTACACGAGCTCATTTATCATAGTTAAGAGGCGGTTAACGAGTGACAGATTGGATCGCCCTTGCTATTATTCAACGATCCTTTCGTACCTGCACCGATTTATCTCGCGACGTTAAGTCCCGAAGAGTCGCGGTGCGAAGATCTTGTAGTCCATTCGTCCGAATTGCCATGACATTCTTACAAAACGATTCACCTTGTCTCTTTTCTCCTTCTCTCTCTCTCTCTCTCTCTCTCTCTTTTTCTTTCTCTTCCTCTTTCTCTGTTTCTTTCTCGAGAACTTTTTAGTACTCGAACGAAAAAGGTAAAGAGAAATTTCGCCTTGTCGATGCGTATCATCGAACACGATCGACTTCGTCGTTGGTTTAATGACGCTTATTACGAGCAACGGTAGATATGTGTTTGCTTGTTAATCGTGATAGAAAAAAAGAAAAAGAGAAAAGAAAATATATACATATATACGTAAGTATGTATGTATATATATATGTATATATAACTTTATGCATATGTAAGAGAAAAAGAAAGATATATATATGTATGTGTGTATGTATATATATATATATATATATATATATATATATATATATATAGGGAGAGAGAGAGAGAGAGAGAAGAGAAATAATACCGTAATGAATAATTTATCGAGAGAAACACGGGACACAACGCAGGACCAAACAGACACAGGGATTTTCGAAATCTCGTCGAGATCGTATTGATGCTTACGCGAGCTTGGTTGCTTGCACAAACGCACATAAACATAGACGAGCGCATGTGTGCACGTACATATATACAAAAAGATATATCTACACACATATTAGATAGACTAGAAAATCTCTCCCCTTTTTTTGTATACGAGATTGTAAGTGTACATGTGCGTACGTGAGTGCGTACTGTTGCGTGAGTGTGTCTGCTTGCCTGCCTGCCTGCCTGCCTTCCTTGCGATTTATCACGCGCCATTGCTTATTTTTGGGCGTGCGAAGTACGTCTATTTGGAAATCAATAGAGTCTGATTTATCATAAGGAAGTAGAAGGGGAATCGCGGGAAAAGCAGGACGATACGGGATTGGAAAATGCGTTCTATGAAAGAGAAAGAGAGAAAAAGTATCTTTCTTACGAAGGGGAAAGTACATATCTATATATATATATATATATATATATATATATATATATATATATTTATGTGTGTGTGTGTGTATCTTCAAGTTTTCGAATATATCTCATCTTCAGTGGATTGCCTTCGGCAAATGGCGCTTACTCTATTTCCGATTATGCGTGCTGTTTCGTAGAGCTATCATCCATTACGAGAATATAATTGTATCTATATAGATGACGTCTCCGATCGATCAGACTTATATATATATATATATATATATATATATATATATATATATATATATATTATTTCTCTCCATTAGACTTATCTATTCTGACTTATTCTTTTAACTCGTGTAATCATTCTTGCTTCCTTTTTTTCTTTTTTTTTCCTCTTCTCTTTCTTTCTTCCCTTTCCTTTTTTTTTCTTTTCTTTTCTTTGATCAAGTCGAGTACTCGAGAAAGAAATGAAAAAAAAAAAGATTATTGGTATAAATCGAGTGGTGAGATTCGAGAATGAATAGATTCGTAAGTACCCTCTCTCTTTCTTTCTTTCTTTCTTTCTCTTTCTCTCTCTCTCTCTCTCTCTCTCTCTATATATATATTTATCTATCTCAGTCTATTCAATAGTACGCCAGCACCCTTCGAATCACGCCACTCTTCTGCGCTCCGCCAAATGGTACAATACCGAGGTCACGTGCATTAGCATCCCTTTCGAGAACGGTGTCACGTGCCACGTCAGCGAACACACGTGTCAGATCGTTCGACACCTTTCTGAAGCATGGGAAAACGATATTTTCGTTTCGGTCTAAGGTAAGTACTTACGTACTTACTTTATATGCACGAGTTAGACTTCGTTAAGAATAATTTTAACGAGAGGAGATATTCGTACTGAAACACGATATATCATATTCGAACTTTCATTCTCATCGATTAATTCAATTGATATTTTATGTAGTTATAGAATATCATTTTTCATTTTCCATTTTTCAATTTTTGCTATCATTTTTTTTTTTTTTATTTCATTTCTCTTCTTTCGAATATTCCGCGTCATTCTTCGAATATTAAAACAAGTAAATATTTCTGGGAAGAAAAAAAAAAAGAGGAGTAATTTAATCGAAATGTAATTATTTTGTATAATTTCTTTTTTCTTTTTTTTTTTTATAATTTTTCTATAATATACGATTATGTGATCTTCTTCAGAGAGCTAAGAGATATCTAAGAAAACATATTAGATACAGTTTATCGTTGGAAATCAAATCAATTAGATTATTTTCCCGGAACAAGCGAAGATCCATCGATCATTTTTGTAGGGGTATATATATATATATATATATATATATATATATATATATATACACTATTAAGAAGCTAGAATCGGTTTGCCAATGCTGTTTTACTCGGTGAAGGATAATAGTATTGGATAGTACAGTCAGGGTGTCGGGGGTTTTATCTACCGGAAATTTTTTTTTTCTCTTCTTTTTGCTCCCTCTCTCCCTCCCTCTCTCTCTCTCTCTCTCTTTCTTTCTCTCTCCTCCTCCCGATTACGGATACCTACGAATCCCCATAATAGGCCATCGAGTTTGACACGACCGCTTATTTCTTTGTGTTCGTCGAACGGTTACGACTTGTCTACCGACCGCGGAGCGTACTTTTAGTCAGGAAGAATAGATCCCGCTATTCTATCCTCTTTCATCCATAACAATCATTTTTTCTTTCTTCCTTTCTTTTTTCTTTTTTCCTTCTTATTTCTTGATTTAAGACCCACGCTCGATCAACTACCCATACTATAAACGAAAAGGAAATCTTAACCTTCGAATATCTTTAGCTATTTAGGTGAATGGTTTAAAGAAAAATGTAAAAAAAAAAACGAAAGAGAGAAAAAGAGGGAGAATAAATAGATTTATCTATATATCACATATATAATATATATATCTCTCTCTCTTCCTTTTTTTTATATGTATACATATAATATATATATATATATATATATATATATATATATATATATAAGACATTATGTGTATTAGTAATACACACACACACACGTGTTATATATATATATATATATATATATATATATATATATATAAAATAGTGGGTGAAAAGGAAACTCTTCGAGAATAACGAGCATATTCATTTGTTAACGTTTCAGAAAAGGAAGAGAGAGAAACAGAGAGAGAAAGCAACCTTTTCCATGGGAGTTAAAGTAACAGGATGTGAAATATCACCGTCGCTATGGAAACCCTTGAAGAAAAGGAGACCATATCGTAGGATAATCACTCCCTTCAGTGTTTGCTGTCCTACCTAAAGAGTCGTCCAACTAAATTAAAAATTACTTTCATCTTCTTTTCATCCCTTTCTCTCTCCCTCTCCCTCTCTCTCTCTCTCATCCCCTTTCTATCTACCTATCTCTTATGTAATATCATAATGGACTGGGGCTAAAGTTCATGGATACACCACCAACTGATTTTTTATCTTCTTCGTGTACTTACTGACGTCCCCGTTCGGTAACCTTATACCAAAAAGAAAAAAAAAAGAAAAGAAACGTAAAGAGAGCGAGCAAACGAGCTACCAAAAGAGAAAGAGAGAGAGAGAGAGAGAGAAAGAGAAAAAGGGTCTATCAACGTCCTCCCCATCATTAAATTCATCGATTTGCTTTACGGAAACCATAGACAACCAGGAGAAAAAGAACGGTGGGCTTACCAGGACCGATAATTAAGCAGGAAATCAGATGCTTCTGCTTTCTCGAAGATTTATCTACTGTAGAAAAAAAAAGTGATGGCTGCAAAAGGGATTGGAGGGGAGGAAGGAGGGGAGAAAGAAAAAAGAAAAAGAGAGAAAAAAGTGTCCCCTTCCTAATAGGTACACCATTGGGATAGGGTGCGACCACCCTCGATCCGACCAAACCATTCGACGTGTTTGTCGATACGTATGCGACGATGATGTTTGTGAATCCACATGTAGGTACATATGTATGTACATAGTTATGTACTATGTCCTCGAAAAATGATTGCTGCCTTTTACTCTGTAGGTTTGTCCTGCGAATTTTACTCTCTCTCTCTCTCTCTCTCTCTCTTTCTGTCTTTCTCTTGTTCTCTCTCTCTTTAACTATGTATCTCTACCTTTCTCTCTCTATTACTCTATCCTTTCTCCTTTTTCTTCATCTACTTCTTCTTTGAAACTTGCGACAAACGTTGGAGAGAGAGAGAGAGAGAGAGAAAGAAGAGAAGAGAAAAGAGAGAAGTAGTGTATCATCGTAATAAGGGAACAGCTGACAGTGGCACATACTCTACGCGGCTGAAAGCAATTACAAAGCTGCCATCATCCCGCTTATTTCTATGGGTTCTGTTCTCTCAGCCTCCCCTCTTGCTACTTCATACCATTCTCTTTCTCACTTTCTCTCTCTCTGTCTTTGTTTCTATCTCTCTCTCTTTTTACTAAGTCGAGGTAATATCTATGAAATCGCAGCCGCCAGCAGATCGTAATGTACATATATACCTTTATAAATATATATATATATATATATATATATATATATATATATATATATATACATAAACACACATATGTGTGTTTGTGTAAGGATATGTGTGTGTTGTGTGTGTGTATATTTATACGCATACGTGTATATACGTAAAGTAGATGTTAGGATAGTCGCATATAGCTTCTATTTTATATTTATAGTGTTTCCGAGTAAATGCAGCGGAACGTACGTATTAGATATTTCTCTCTCTCTCTCTCTGTCTCTCTCTCTCTCTCTCTCTCTCTCTTTCTCTCTCTTTATATATACATGCACATAAACGAACATACGCGGTAAATCGTATTGCCAGCGAGAGAGAGAATCGACGATGCGTGCGGGTCGGGCTTTGAACCTTCGTTTTTGGAGCTCCCCAAAGCGCGTCGCGAGCATGTATATGCATGAAGGATCTCTTAAATCTCTTTTCCCTTTTTTTTTATCTCTCTCTCTCTCTCTCTCTCTCTCTTTCTGGTATACGCTCCTAACGTCAGAAATAACGTGCATGATAAACGCGCGCGCTTGGTAGTGGTTTATACAGGTGTCCGTGTTTCCTATCTACATCTTTAATTCGAGCGATCGTTAAAGCTACACGTTACGGAGCGGAAAGATGGCGAGATAGAGATACAGAGAGAGAGAGAGAGAGAGAGAGAGAGAGAGAGAGAGAGAAAGAGAGAGAGAGAGAGCAAGAGAGGGCGGACGTGACGATCGTTAAAAAGTTAGCGGAATCAGCTACAAATGTGAGAGTCGGGTGAACGACGGAATCAGATATGAACAGACTACTACTACTATTACTACTACACAACCATTACTATTGCTGCGGTCTATACGGAGACGAGATAAAAAAAAAGAAAATAAAAAAAAATAAACAGAAAAAAAGAAAAATTTGTTGAAAATTACAGGCCTTTTTCTGTCCTTATTATTATCTATGTATGATATACGTTGTGGTACAGTACCGATCGGTCGTACTTATACAAACGATATAGTAACATTTCTATGGCGAATGGTTTCGCATATAGGTATAGGACAGGTTCCCTTCCTCTTCCTCTTCCTCTTCCTCTTCCTATTCCCCCACCTACCCATTGGAATCGCATTTAACGATGGCCACGAACTCGTACGAGATAAAAGTTTCACGGCGATGATCGTTCACGGCCGGTTAGCTCGATCGCACTCGGTTTCCCCTATTCGGACGTCAGAAAGAAAATTTATGCGTTATAACGGGCGCTGAGTGAGGGCGACTAAAGTAGATGACCCGCTTACTTCGATCGACCGCTAAGAGAAACCGATTCGCAAACGATTTCTTTACGTACGTACCGTGTGTGACGTCTATGATCTCTTTTCATATCTACTTGACGTCATTGATTCGTAACTAGGTAGATTCGAAAGGGAAAGAAGAAAGAGAGACCGAGATATTCTATACGTAAGAAAAAACAAAAATCAATCGAATTAATCGTAATAATGATCGTTCAATTACAAATGACGGTATTGTACGATATTTTTTCTGTATGATCTCTTTTGATATCTATATGACGTCACTGATTTGTACCTGGGTAGCTTATGAAGGAAGAAAGCAAGAAGAGACAGAGTTATATACGTGAGAAAAAAAAAGAAGATGCGAATTAATCGTAATAATGATTACTCGATTACAAATGACCGCATTCGTCATGGTTAAAGTAAACCTTTTCGATCGGAATCACCGAGTTATCCTATTTTTAGTTAGGAATGAAAGAAGAAAGAAAAGAAAGAAAAAAAGTGGTGGAGAGGGAGGTGGGAGGAGGAGGAGGGGGAGGGAAGAAAAGGGAGGGAGAGAAAAAAGTAAATAAAAAATAAAAAACAGGAGAAAGAAAACAAAAGGGAAGAGATTCAGGATGGGGAACCCTATGTTGTCCGCCTCGACACGCAAAAATGTGACCCATAAAGCTCGCTCGAGTCGTGCTCACTTGGGTCGACGTACTCGAAAAACAAGTCCCTCTCTCCCTCTTTCCCTCTCTCCCTTCTCTCCCTCACTCATTCCCTCTCTCTCTCTCTCTCTCTCTCTCTCTTTGGTCGTTTGACATAGCTAGTTTGTCAGCTAGTAGCTAGCAACGCGACTCAGCAGCATCGGTCGACCACTTGCTGGCCAGATGACAAGGACTCGTGTGTTCTCTCTCGACTCGTGTACTTTTCTGGCTCTGCATGAGTACGTACGTACGTACGTATATGAGTAGATACGTGAGTGGGTGAGTGAGTGAGTGAGTGAGTGAGTGGGTGAGTGAGTGAGTGAATGAGTGAGTGCGTGCGTGAGTGCCAGCAGAGAGCAGAGGCCACGTGGCTCGCCTCGTGTTGTTTTGGAGACTCCCCTTCCTTCTCAATCCCCCCACCAATCTTCTTCTCTTCTTCTTCTTCTTCTTCTTCTCCTTTTTCTCCTCTTACTTCCACACAGTCCAATCTCTTTCTCTCTCTCTCTCTCTCTTTCTTTCTCTTGCGTTCTCTACTTCCTCCTTTTCTTTTTTTCGAAGCAAGCATTGCACGGACTCTCCCATTACTGCGATGAGCCGACGACGAAAATTACGTCCATATTCTCTCTCTCTCTCTCTCTCTCTTTCTTTCTCCCCACTTCTACACCCTCACCCTCGCGCATGCACCACCGCGCAATACGCTCTTTTTACTCCTCTTTCTCTCTTTCTCTCTCTCTTTCTCCCTCTTTCTCTCGTTGCTAAATGTGCTACTGCGCCGGCAATCCCAAGTATTACCGGCTCACCAACGACGTCACGGCCGTTGACATCGCGTTCGCGTTATTAGAGATCCCTATCGGAATTGGAATATATGTATACAATCACGCGATACACCGTTCAAACTCGCTCACACAGGGGAAAAACCTCTACGGAACAATTCTCCTCCTCCTCCTTCTACTCTTTCTTCTTTCTCTTTTTCTTTTTCCTAATGGCGGCGAGTAGAGTGGGATAGAGTATATATAGTGGGTGGGGTGGGGCAAAGGGATCGTATGTTTACAGCACTCGGAATGCGTACAATAGAGACATTCCTTACATTTTCTTTTCTCCTTTCTTTTTTTCTTTTCTATTTTATTTTTTTTTTTTTTTTTCTTTAAGAATCTCCAGAAGGACGAAAGAGAAAGAGAGAGATAGATAGATAAATGGACAGAAAAAAAAATCGACTCTCGTTTGATAAACCCTCGTCCGGGCTGTCACTCACAGGTCTTTCGGTGCGCAAAAGAAAAATGTTGATGTGTTACGTTTCCTTCCTCTCTCTCTCTCTCTCTCTCTCTCTCTCTCTCTCTCTTTCTTTCTCTCTCTCGATACCCGTTTCGTCTAGACCCGTTTCTTCATTTTCATCTACTTCGTTTTTCGTCGTTCGTCCTTCGTCCTTCTCTTTCACAGTTCGCGAGAGATCGGACGATGCATTGAAACTCAAGACTCTTGAGATGGGGACGGAAGGATAAGGAATAGGGGGTAGAGGGTAGGGGGTACGAGGGTAGAAGATAGGGGGTTGCTATTCATGTACAGTAGGCATGGCCTCGCTCCTTACCGGTAGGATATATCTTATGAAAAGGAGCGTGGCACCGAAAGAAAGGGCAGTCCTTCCGACGTAGGATGCCCCCATTCAGCTTATTCATTCGAGTCTTGTAGTACCTGTTCGGTGGAATGGGAAGGAGGTGGGTGGAGAAGAGGGTGGGGAGATTTTAGAGAGATGGACCGGTCTAGTCGACGGACTAGTCACTCGCGAACAAGTAGAGAAAGGAAAAGAAGAAGAAGAAGAAGAAGAAGAAGAAATAGAAGTAGAAGAAATAGAAATAGAAGTAGAAGATGTAGAAGGGACTTGTAAAGGATAAAAGGGAGAACGTATCAACCGGCAACAAGAAACGCACAAAATCACGCTACCTTCCCCTCTCTTCTTCTTACTCCTCTCTATTCTGGTAGTTCCTATTGTCGTGTTCCCAACTACTAATACCACCACTACTACTACTACTACTATTATTATTATTACAAAGATTCAAAGATATTTTCGAACGATACGAATCTACTTACTTCTACCTTCTCTCTCTCTCTCTCTCTCTCTCTCTCTCTCTCTCTCTCTCTCTCTTGGTTTTTGTCTTTTTCTTCTTTTTTTTTGTCCTTATGCTTATTCTTATTTTTATTGTTATTGTTATTTTTATTCTTATTATTATTCTTATTCTTATTCCTTTACCTTTACTTTTCTAACCGGAGAACATCTTCCTCACTATTGAATGTACCTCGACGTTGTTTACTCTGATCGAAACGTGAAAACATCCTCTCTTCTTATTCCAAAGTAAAAATTTCATTTCGTTTCTATCTTGACGATTACTTACTATTTACTTATCGTCATTGCATGCTATAAATTTTCTACATTTCGTTATCGATCTATTTTATTTTATTTTATCACGACGATTATCTAAATCTCACGAGAATGGTCAAGCTTCGAAATTATCGCATATATTATATTCGCGATATATTATTATTGTATTACATTGTTCTTTTTTTTTCATAATATCAGTACATGTATCTTTTCGCAAATGATAATATCGGTTAGCCAATCGATAATATTGTTGTATTTATGATCGAGTATCCTTCAATTAGAAAGGTTTATGGACGTTATCGTTGGAGAAAGAATAATTGATCGCTTTTTTATTTCCGTGCATGTCATGAATTTAAAATTCGATATCGTTCGATACCGTTATTATTTTTTCTATAACAACCTCTCACCCTTCTTATCCTATGTATCTATCCTTAGAACATAACGAATGAAGAAAGAATTGTATATGTGAAGGTTGACAATATCGAAAATTATTATTTGCAGCTAATAAAGTAATTTTTTATTTATTGTAAAGTCACATGTAAAATCCTTGGATCATTGTTTATCATTATTATATTACATTTTGCGATCTGAATACATAAGAAAGATCTAAATTTACGATTACACGAGTATTGTCTCATTTTTCATACGATTTAGTTGTTATTAAATATGATTTTTAGAATAGTAAAGATATTTATTTTCTATTGAATGTTTGAACGATCTTAATATCGTTGAATAAAAAAATACAAAAAATAGAATAGGAATACTCGATATATCAGAAATACAAATATTTGATTACGTTTCATCATATAAAAGGATTTAGTTTCTATTAAAAATTATTTGAAACTAACGGGGATATCTATCGAGGAGTTAAACGAGACCAATTTTCTCAAATAAAGAAAAAAAAATAAATAAAATGAAATCCTCGATATATTAAAAAAACGGTTATTTGATTGAAAACTAAGATATATATATATATATATATATATATATATATATATATATATATTGATGGTTTAAACGAGCCCAATTTTCTCGAATAAAAAAGATAAAAGAATTCTCCATATGTCAGAAATATAGTTATTTAATAACGTTTCATCACGTAAAACATTTGTTTTTCGCTAAAAATTTTATTTATAATTAACAAAGATATCTATCGAACGAGGCCAATTTTCAGGAATGGAAAAAAAGAAAGAATTCTCTCATATATATATATATATATATATATATATATATATATATATATATATATATATATCAAAAATACATTAATTTGATCATGCGTTTTATCATATATTCCGTAAAAAGAAAAAAAAGGGACTATTCATTTTTTAGCAAAAAGAAAAAAAATTACTTCGAATTAAATATTATAATTTATTACATCTAATATATCTCTCTATTACCTACAATACATTAATCCAATATCTAAACGGACGATAATTTTCTTTCGAGTAAAACAGGAATAAGAAAAAAAAAAAGAAAAAAGAAAAGAAAAAAGAAACAGAAAAGGGAGAAGAAAAATATTCTTGCGAGACAAACTCAAGAAAAAGATTACTCGTTTCTTCTGGATGTTCGATAAAAAACAAAAAAAAAGAAAAAAAGAAAAGAAAAGAAAAAGAAAAAGAAAAAGAAATCTAATGAAAAGAGAAGAAAATGAGAAAGGAAAGATAGATAGGTAAGTAAAAAGAGTAACAGAGAAAAATAGACAGAGAGAGAGAGAGATCGAAGAAAAGAAAGATAAAGAGAGAAGAAGCTAGGAGTAAGAGTGGGGGTGGAGGTGAAGGGAAAAGGAGATAACGTTATTAGATTTAGAGAGCGTCGGATTCCTCGAAGGAACGAACGGCAAGAGGATAACTCGTGGAACGCGCTTGGATATTTCGTACGTGCGAATACTCCAGATTCTAAGCGAGATTGTCTCCGGGGGAGCATAACTTTCGGCGTGCTCCAATTTTTGCCCGGTTTTGGGACCACCCAGGTTCCCCTACCTCCTTCGGGGGTTCGTGATTGAGGCATTAGGAAAACGTGAGAAAGAGAAAGACAGAAAGAGAGAAAGAGAAAGAAAGAGAGAGAGAGAGGACGACGCGTTAGGAACGCCTAACGTCGAGACCTGAAATTCTTCTTTTCTTTTCTTTTCTTTTCTTTTTTCTTCTTCTTTTTTTTTCTTTTCTTTCTCTTCTCTTCTTCTCTTCTTTTCTTTTCTTTTCTTTTCTTTTCTTTTCTTTTCTTTCCTTTTCTTCTTTTCTCTTTTATCTACTACTTTCTGAGGACCAGACCATCGAGAATCACGCTCTCGACGCTCGAATTACGGCCACGCGATAATAAATTCTCCATCCACTGCGATTCCTATCTATCTATTAGGGGTTACCTTACTACGTGAGTTGCTTACCCTCTAACGAAATTCTAATTCCAAAGGTTTTTTTCACCCTTCCTCGATTTACACGATCAATGGAAAGAAAAAGGATGTTCGAAACGGTACGATCGATTCTTTGAAGATTTTTGTATCTACGAATGTATGTACGTCGAGTTTTAATGTTAATAGGAAATAGAAATAGATAGATAGATAGATAGATAGATAGATAGGGATTTGTTATAATCTTAGAAAAGTTATAGATCTATTTGTTATCGTCTTGAATAAAAATTTTATATAGATTGCTCGATGGATAAAATACTGTTTTATTACAATGATTACATACATAATGTTGATTTTTCTTTTACAAATTTCAATTTTAATATTGTTTACCGTTATGTAATAAAAAGAAAGGAAAAAGAAGAAATAGAGGATGTAATATAATCATTGATAATTTATTCACCATCCTAATCAAACTTATCACTTATTTCTATAAATAGATTTCTTCATCGATCTTATATTCTAAAGATAATAATTCTGACGTTATTGTTAACGAAAATCTTCAATTATAATTCCTGTCAACTATTTAACGTAACTATATAAATCATTAATAAATAACACAATTGTTTCGATGCTTTTATATATTTGAACATTTAAAATATTACGATTTATACACTTTTCACAAATTAAAAGAAAGAAAGAGAGAAGAAAAAGAGAAAAATAAGAAAGAGAAAGAGAAAAAGAGATGCATATATATACGTACACATATGTACACATAATATAATATATATGTAAACATTACATTATAAATTTATTATAGATTATAAATATATATATATAAACATTATATAATAAACATATTATATATATAGATCTATATATTTTATACATATATATATAAATTTACATATTTTTATATGTATATATATTTATAAATACATATATATATATACACACGTACACACATATTTATATATACATATACATAAGTAGAAAGAAGCAATACGAGCTGAGTTCTCTTTTCTCAAGAGGAACGCGGCCGATTGTATTCATACAATGCTTGCCTGCGTGCCAATTGTATTTGGAACACACGTGAACTTAAACCTCTCTCTGTCTCTCTCTCTCTCTCTCTCTCTCTTTCTCTCTTTCTCTCTCTCTTTCTCTTTTTCTTTCTCTCTTTCTTCTACGTACCACCGTTGGCCGCTTTTCGAGGGTCGAGTTAGTTTCTGGATGAACGATAAGGACGACGATTAAGCACGTATTACGTCGAAAGGAACTATGAAACACACTGGTGGTGCACCATGAACGCATTTAACGAGCATGTTCGATCTACTACTATTATACAATACAATAATTCTCGACGTATTTTTGATTTCCATTTTGCACATTCATTTCCCCCTCTATTTCATTCGCACTCCTCTATCTCATCCCACACACTCGATCAATATACTCCAAATAGAACAGAGCATATTCGTTTCACAATTTACGCGCATTTTTGTTTCTCTTTCGTTTTCTATTTCTTTTTTCTTTCTTTGTGTTTTTTTTTCGCAGTAAAAAAAAAAAACAAATCCGCGCGAGAAATACTAAAAGCGCGAGAGTAATATCAAAAGGTAAAAGTCGACGCGTGTTATAAAAAAGATTTATTTTTTTATATTTTTATCAAAGAAGAAGAGGGAAAAAAAAGCAACGAAAGTCAAGACAGAAGAGAAGGAAGAAAATTCTAATAAAAATTCAAATTATAACATCGTAATAAATTCCATTCGCAAGTCGATCGTCTCTACCCGCAAATCTAAAAATACTAACTCGGACATACTACGGATTTAACGCGACGAAAAAAGTTATAGTAACAAACTGATTAAACGAGTAAGTCGCGATAAAACGCAATTTCTAACGATATTTCATCGAAAACTTAGAGTCTAATCGATTTCAATTATCATCGATGACGACGCAACGATCTATTTTCAATACAGTTACCAATGAGAATCGTAGTAAATAAATTTAATGTTAATAAATAAATAAATACAGTTTAGTAAATAAATTTTACCGAATTAGATACTACGTAGATATTTGAACTATTATTCCTAAACTATTATTTCTTCAAAATAATAATAAAAGATTATTAATAATAAAGATAAAAGAGGATTAATAATAAAAGAGAAAAAGAATGGACCGAGTAAATTGAAACTTGCGTTTGAACGGATGGATTATTTATGGCATAAGAAATAAAAAAAAGAAAATAAAAGAAAAGAAAGTACAAACAAACGGATTAAAAAAAGAAAACGAAAGACTCGATGTAAAAAAAAAAGAAAAAGTACCCACGTAAATCGAGCTACGGGTGTGGTGCAAGCAAGCACTTAGGTATTACCTCGTTTAAATCGATCGATTCGATCACCGATTGATTTAATAGAAATGATCATGCACGTGCACACGTTTCTCTTCTTCCATCATCATCATCATCATCATCATCATCATCATCATCATCGTCATCATCATCTTTTTCAGCTCTTCAGGACGATCTCAAGATGATCGTGTGCGTGCTTTTATTACATCTGTGTGTCTTCTTTCTTTTCTTCTCCTAATTTTTTCGTTTTGTTTCTTTTTTATATTTTTTTTCCTTCTCAGATTAATTCCAACATCTGTTACGTTTCAACGAGGCTAACTTCGACTAGATTGATAGATCGATTAGTACAAGAGGGAGAGATAAGACTGGACTTTGTAACCGTCAACGCAATCTTATCACGCGGACGAAATCTTTTTCTTTCATCTTGCGAACCTTCCTTCGAAGGTGATTCGAATGAAAATGAAAGAGCGTGACCTCGTTGAACACTCGACAAAACACTTTTTTTTTTATCGTGTGTATGTGCCTACGTTTACGTTTACGTTTACGTGTACGAATAAGTACGAGTGTATAAACGTACATATGCATATGTGAATTTTTAAAAGAATGATTTTCTGGGTAGATGAGGGTCATCTTCGAAGTAACTTACGTATGACCTTGGAAGAAACTCGCTACGTCATACGTTGTAATATTCTATAATAAAAGTCGATCGTAAAAGTCGCAAATAGCAGCAGGTGTTCCACGTCCTTGGTAGACGTCTACTCGGGTAGACGTCCTACGTGAAACTGCATATACTATTTGCGTTTGAGTTACATACAATAAGAACGATTATCTTATTATTCTTTGTAATATTAAATGACCTTTCATCGGAAGCTGTTACTGAAGCTGTCTTGGTAAGTCCGCTTCTATTGTATTCTTTTTCTGTATATAATCTTTATTTTCTTTGTCATTTCTTATTTTCTCTCTTTCTTTTTCTTTTTCCTTTTCTTTGCTTTCTTTTCGAATACAACAACTCGAGATATAATATATTAAAATAAACAAATGTTATAATAAAACATAAAATATAATAAAAATAAGTCTCCAAAAAAAAAGGGTACATGTTTAATCCATTTTTATATTTATATTTATTATCGTATCTCTAATGACGATGAGAATAAAAATTTTTCAATGATCATTGATTAAGAATAATGTAACAAGTAAATAACAAAAAATATGTCTAATCATTTTATATATATATATATGTATGTATGTATGTATATAATTCAGTGTTTCGTTGATAACGATGAATGGAAAATGAAAAAGTTTATATAAATAAGAAAATAAAATTGATATTATAAAATAATAATTTCTTCATTTTTATTATGTACGATATTTCTTTTTTAAGAATTCGAATAGATTCATATTTAATATACCTTTTATTATGTAGTTATTATCGTATTTTGTTAATGACGATGTGTTAAAATTTTTTAAATGGGTACAATTATATAAAAGTCAAAGAAGAAATAACAAAAAATATATCTAATCATTTTACATATAGTCTCGTTTTTCATTCATAGCGATAAGTAAAGAATAAAAACAAGAGTTTACAGGAAAACGATAAAAGAAGAGAAATTAATATTATAAAAAAATAATTCTCTAATTCTATCAGCTAGAAAATTTCATTTTTAAAAATTCGACTAGATACATATTTGATATTCCTTCATACGTACAAACATTATCGCGTTATGTTACTGATGACATACTACAAATTTCTCGATTCAAACCAATTACATAAAAATAAAATTAAACTCAACGACTACTTAAATCTATATCATACGAAAATAAATCAAAGAAGAAAAAAAGAGAATAAAACAAAAGATCTTTCTATCAAATCTCTTACAATATATATATATATATAGTCCCGCTATTTCTTGACAGTGATAAAGAAGAGGCCAAATAAACTTCAAAACAGAAAGAAGAACGATTAACGAAACAAGAACAAAAAAAGACAATTAACATTACAACATTATTAATTTCCCAATACTACTCTACGTACAATATTTCCATAAAAAAATAATAACAATTGTTTGCTTCTTATTATGTAGGCTATTTCTTTTTTAAGAATTCAAACACTTCCTATTGCCTCTCGATCGAGTATTTACTTATTTTCTACGCATTTTCTAAATCTAAAAAAAAAAAAAGAAAAAATAAACGAACGAACAAACAAACAAAAAAGAAAAAGAAAACAGAATAAATAGAAAATAGAATAAACAGTGTACGTCTTTAAAACGATTGGCTTTACGAATTCTGTGGTGCACGTGTTTTCAAGCGTGTCTTTTTCCAGAGCTGCGACAGAGTCTTCTCTCTCTTTCTCCTTCCGTCGTTTTACTCATTTCCGTGAAGAGGAGAAAGAGAAGGAGAAAGAGAAGGAAAAGGAGATGAAGAAGAGATGAAGAGGAGAAGGGAGAACATGTTTCTCGAATGACCCGTAACGCGAGATTCCGGGTTACGAAAACACGCGGGGCAATATATGGGCCAGGAAAACAACGTGTAAAAACGCCGTGATCTCGTCTGGCGCCTATACGGACTTTTTCGGCTGACGGAAAGAAATATGGCGGCAGAATAAGCTGGCAGACGATTAATTCCTCCCAATGAGCCGTTCACGTTAACGTAAATGACTTTTATCTACCACTTTCACTTACCGGTTCTTTCTTTTTATTTTGTATTTTGTTTTTTTTTTTTTTTTTTTGATATCTTTCTCTTATCGTTATATACTCAAATGATTACCGAAATAATCACTTTTCATGCTGAACATATTTTCTAGGAATAATAAATTCTACAAAATTGTATTTTGTTATAATATTGTATATTATCAGATAGGTATTGTAACACTGTTATAATAGAAATTTTAAAAGAACAAACGAGGTTATAACAGGACGGAGTATAATTATTAAAATAGACGTATCAAATATACTGAGTTTGATAGTGATCTTAATTAGTAATATCGTTGATTTGGAAAGAATCATTTTAAAAGGCAAATGGATTAATAACGAGTGAATTTTTAAAAAGACTCTAAAGGATCAACTTTGTAACAATCAAATTTATACCTTACATTTATTACACACTCTCGTTACTTTTCCTCTTCACACGAGAAAATACATGATTATCGATCTACCAAAACATACAGATCGATCATGACCAAGCAACACAAGAAAAAAGAAGAAAAAGAAAAAAAGAAAGAAAACGAAAGAGAAAGAAGAATGTTGAAGGAGAGAACAACGAAATAAGAGAAACGATTAAAAGAAAAGAAAAGAAGAAAGAAAGAGTTGATCGTTGGTGCACGGATCAGTAATTTGGCGAGAGGTCTATTTATAAGAAAACAAGTATCGTACGACGAAAAGGAAGAAGCTGAGGATACCGAGAGACACTAGAGCAGAAGAGAAACGAGACGAAAAGAGAAAGAAATAAAAAAAAAAGAAAAAGAAGTAGAGGAAGAGAGAAAGAGAAACCGAGCGTTAAACGTCTTGGCTTTTACCCCCTGCAGAGAAAACGTTAGGGCTGACAAAGGCAAGCAAGACTGGCTTCTTACTCGACGACGACGGTTCAAAGTATCTCCGAGGAACGTACCCTCCTCTTCTTTCCTTCTCTCCTTCTCTATATCCCACGGGAGAAAGAGAAAGACAAATCCACGTAACTGGGATCTCGCGATCGAAACTGCGCAGAAAGCACGTTTGGGAGAAGCCAGAAGAGACCAGAAGAGTACGCGTGACACACTGGGAAAGTCGCTCGAGCTTTGTCCCCTTACATTCTCACTCCTCCTCTTCCTCCTCCTGTTCTCTTTCTTCTTTTTCTTTTTCTTTTTCTTCTTCTTCTTCTTCTTCTTCTTCTTCTTCTTCTTCTTCTTCTTTTACGCTCAGAGTACACCCAAGCGGCGTTACTATTAGAATTAGATAAATATAACAGCACACCACACTGGGAACGACCGAGAACACGTTCCTTCGCATGCATCGAGCAAAAGTAAGTAGAGTAACTATAACTACGATCTTTTAACTTCAATCTTTCGTGATTGAATCGATCAATCTCACGACGAATTTTCCTCTTCGTTCGATCGATCGACTTTAAACGAAGATTTATAATTTATATTACATAATTATCACGCGAATATTCCATTCTTTCCTACAATCTTTGATAATTGATAATTATGTACATACGTATATGTATAAAGAGATTTCGAAAGGATTATTTTGAAATACAAACAAACAAGACGAAGCTTAAGAACGAATGAATCTCGCGTTATTTCCCGTCTTCATGATTACCGAAACGCATGATTATCGATCTATCAAATAGATAAATCAATTATGAGTAAAATCTGATCTAAAAAGAAACAAAATGAAATAGAAAAAGCAGCAAAGAAAGAAGGACGTTCTTGAATTAATAAACTTTTATTATTACTGTCATTATTATTATTATTATTATCGTCATTATTGTTATTATTATTATATATAATATCATAATATTATTATCATTGTTATTATATATATATGTCTTATTATTATTATTATATCGTTATTGTTATTATTATTGTTGTCGATGTAACGACGTATTCGATTGAAAATTCAGATTAAACTTTTGGTTAGAGAAGAAAACAGGTTACGAACAAATGGAAACTAATTTTGCGTGACTGTATCTAGTACGGGAACGAGGAAAGTCCCAGGGCTATAGTGCGCGCGTGCACACACGTATATGAGCGACCGTACATGAGTGTGTTTCTCTCTTCGACCGCCTGGCTCGCGTAATCCTCTCTTTTCCTATCTCTTTTTATCTAACCAAACGAAGAAGATAACTTGCGTGGCTCTTTCTCGAACACCGACAACAACCTAACAGCTGTTACTCGCTTTGACATGTCACTGGCCTTGCCCAGTGATTTCGGACTTTTCTTTCTTCTCTTCTCGACTTTTATCTTATTTTTCTTATTTTTAATTTTTCTTTTTCTTTTTACTCTCTCTCTCTCTCTCTTTCTCTTTCTCGTATTCTCTATCTTTCTGTCTCTTTCTTTCCTAAAGGAAAGTCCAGTTTGTTTTCTCTCGCAGTTTCTCGCAGCTTCCTCGTTTCTTCTTCATTTGCTTCTTCTTCTTCTTCTTCGTCTTCGTCTTCGTCTTCTTCTTCTTATTTCCGATATAAGGTTCCACGAAATGTTGGATAAATATAAACTCGACGCTGCGTAAATTCAATACCAACTGCTTCTTATTATTTCACATGTATTTTATCGTAATCGTAATGGTAATCGTATCGTATCTTAAGCGAGAATGTTTTAAAACAATTTTTTTTTTATCTGCGATCAGATCTTTACGTTAATTTTTCGAAAAACTTTTTTTTTTATATCCCTTCCCCTATCACATCGAATATTGTATGATAATATTCACATCATTGATCCTTTTTGGTCAAGAAGAATCTATTATTGATCGATACATTATCTAAAATAAATAGGTCGATATGTATAATCACGTTGAATGTATTTAATTTAATTTGGAGTCTTCGTATCGTTGTAATATTGAAAAACGACGGACGATGATAGTATTGAAAAATGAATGATTATCGACATTTACTCTAATTATGTATTACTATTAATTTTGCCGTGGTCGATAAACTATAGCTCCCATGGCGCTGCAAACAAATTGAATGCCGGTCACCACTAACCCCCATGACATTTAATGTACTAATCAATTCTTCTAATGAACACGTCAGGCTACTTTAAATATCGGAGTATAATACTCATCAACTTCGATATTTAACGTTAAACTTTATACTAAAAATACTTTGAGAATATCAAGTCAACATTAATATTTATTATAGACATAAAGATAGATAGATAGATAGATAGATAGAGAAAGTGAGAGAGAAAGAGAGAAAATTTGACCCAAGACTTTTAAAAAGGAAAGCTCGCTGTCGTAATAACCGCTAATAATTTTGTCGAGGTCTCACGAGGACGAAAGGGCGCCGGTTAAGAAGGGTAGCTAGGTGAAGAAGGGTGCCGCAAATCCGGAGGGTGCTCGACCACTCTCCATAGGGTGTCCTTTCTCTCTCTCTCTCTTTCTCTCTCCCTCTTTTTCTCTTTCTCTCTCTCTCTTTTGGAAGGTCGTTAAATGTCTCAGCTAATTGCCCGTGTCACGATTTTTTACGATTACTCTCTCTCTTTCTCTCTCCTCCTTTCTCTCTCTCTCTCTCTCTCTCTCTCTCTCTCTCTCTGTCTCTCTCTCTCTCTCTGTCTCTCTTTCGAAGCATCGAGGAAAAAACATCGTTCAATTCGTCGCGACCTTAGTTGAGAGTCTCGTAGCTCGTTACTAACTCGACGTCATCGATCGGGAAGGATAATTAACTCCAGGAGGATGACGAAGAAACAGAAAAAGAAAGGAAAAGAAAGAGAGAGAAAGAGAGAGAAAGAGTTAAAGTGTCTAGACCGGTTTTCTCTTCTCACGTATATATATATACATACATACATACATATATATATATATATGTATATATGTATAAATGTATATATATATATATATATATATATATATATATATTTTGCGAATGATTCCATGAACGAAATACCCATAACGAATAAAACTTTCGTATTTATGAGTTAAGCGTGTTTATACGGTAAGAGAAACGCGCTTACTGTGTAAACGACTCAGGTTTATCCTCTGATCTACGAGATCTCAGGCTACGAGAAAGATAAGTATCATGGATCGTACTTCATAATGTCGAGACGTTGTTTGGGTGTGAGCATCTAACCGACGATTATTCGAACATGGTTATATTCGAAATGGAAAGACTTACATACATGTATGTGTGTGTGTGTGTGTGTGTGTGTTCTGCGTGAAGAGATTCATTTTTTACATTCATTTTTATTAATTTATTCAGTGAGGATTCACTTAACTTAAATCAACCTGTATATCGTACTCCTATGATCTATGAGTTAATTAATCTCCAATTAGTTTTTTGATCTATTAGTCGAAACTTAAGGATAATTATTTTTTAATAATTCAACATTTGGACTGTGTCGAGATAAAGATTTTTAAATCTTAAATCGTTCGTTTCTTTTTTTTTTCAAATATATGTGAGCATTATTGAGGGATAATGTATTAATATTTTAAGATAGTTTAATATAATCGATATGAAACAATTTAATTTTTTATTAAATTTTATGAAAAATATGGGATGTATGAGAAGAAAATTCATTATTACTATTTTAATATTTTAAAGAAATATGAAAATAAAAATATAAATAAATAAAAGAATGATGTCTCAAAGGATTAATAAACACAATTGATTGAATTACGAGCCTCAGTTTTTCTCATCCCTCAGCAAATTTTTCTCTCAGTAATGCCAATTTTATCGAACAAATTGGTATATGAAAAAGATTCATTACTTCAATTTCAATATTTATAAAAAATAAATCACATACGCATACAGATACATACACACGCTAAATATATAATAAAGAAAATGAATTTGATTAGTAATCTCCACGTTTTATTAACTTTCAGCAATCTTTATATATAATTCTGAATAATGTCAATTTTATCGAACAAATTGATGCATAAAAAAGATCCATTATCTTAACTTTAATATTTATAAAAAGAAAAAATCACATATATATATACACACACACACGCATTAAATACATAATAAAGAAGATAAATTTGATTAGTAATCTCTACATTTTATTAACCCTCAGCAATCTTTATCCATAATTCTAAATAATGTCAATTTTATCGAACAAATTGATGCATAAAAAAGATCCATTATCTTAACTTTAATATTTATAAAAAGAAAAAATCACACACATATATATATACACACACGCGCATTAAATACATAATAAAGAAAATAAATTTGATTAGTAATCTCTACGTTTTATTAACCCTCAGCAATCTCTATCTTAACTCCGAGTAATCCCAAGAGGGTAATGTAAAGATCGACGAAAGTCTTGGATCGTGGTGATGAAAATCCAACGAAAATGAGTCGTTCGCGCGATAGGAGAATCAAAGAAGGAAAGAAGGAAGGAACGAACGACGATAGCTGAAAGAGAGAAAGAGTAAGAGACAGAAAGAGAGAGAGAGAGAGAGAGAGGGAGAGAGTATTCCAGTTTACGTCAAGTTTTTTTTTCTTTTTTCCTCGAACGAGGAACGACCTACTTCGAGAAACACGTGGCATTTTACGATCGCTCGTAGGGCCCTGAAAAAACGTGTCGACGGGACGCGCGGTGGTTGTTAAAAAAGTACGGGGTGACGAAACAGGGCTACTATTGTACCGAAATGACAGCTGTGCCGTGCATTTAAATGTACGAGAAAGATCGAGCTATCCTTGTCGACGTATGTATATACTATGTATTTTTTTTCTCTCTCTATCTCTCTCTCTCTCTATCTGTTTGTCTGTGTCTCTCGTAAAAGCAGTTTCTTTCATCGGTATCAATCGTCGAGCGTTTATTTGAAAATATTACGAAATATATTTTAGTGAATCCATATTAATTTTCTTGTAAATTAAATATAGTTTGATATTTTTCTTCGATAAATTCTCGAATAAACAAAGTAATAACGTAACATCAATAAATGTCCTGCGTATATTGATCGTAGTTTTAAGTAAGTTTACTTATGTAACTTATTTTTATTAATAATTGTATTACTTTAGATTTAACGTACTTGGTAAACTATTGATTGAAGAATGTGAATGAGTCTAAGAAATGATTATTTTTATTTTATTTTATTTTATTTTTGACGAGAAATTGAAATAATGATCATTGAAAAACATAGATATATAGATACATAAAATATCGCAAAGTAATTCGTGAAGACTTCGAAATTAAACGTGTACGTTATAGTAAGTTAATGTAAATGTTTTGCGAGTAATAGAAAATATTACTGATCGATATACTGATATCTTCTTAATTAATGATCTCGAAAGGAAATGAATAGAAACTAATGTAAAATTAATTCAATCAAACGAGGATAAATAATCTCTAACATTACATGAAAAGTTATTATACAAATTAAATTATTATAAATATATAATATATATTTTATTTATTAAAATAAAGATTATATATATATAATATAATATATATAATATTTATATACAATATTTCATATATTGACTCAATGCATTTGCCCTCATAAGATTATACATTACAAATACGTTCGACAATATCTAATCTCTATAAATAACGATACACACATATTCAATTCACACAACGATCTATACGAAAATAATATCTAAATATCTATACGACAACAATCTCTACAAAACTAATATCTAACCTCCTAAAAAATACACATCCTAACATTAATTTTCCTTATCGTTGAAAAATTTATTTCCATAAATGATTACACTAAACAACGAGAAAAAGACAGACAGACAGACAGACGCATAAATAGAAAGAGTTGGTTAAAAAAGAAAGAGATGGATAAACAGATAGATAGATAAATATCCAGATATATATATATATATATATAGATAGATAGATAGATAGATAGATAGATAGATAGATAGATAGATAGATAGATAGATAGATAAAGATTATGGTTTCAAGTTCCGTTTACGTGTTCACTCGAGAAAAACTCTTTGTGGCGTGGAAACGTACGTTATAGTCATATAGTCGGTGTAAGCACATTCCTCGTGCAAGAAAAAAAGAAAAGGGGAAAAAGAAGAAAAAAAAGGAGAAAGAAAGGAAAAAAGAAAAAAAAAAAAAGAAAAAATTGGGCTACGGACGACGTAGCACAGTGCGAGCACAAAGTATTATCTCTCAGTGCATAAATCGACTCGGAATGGGACTTTGGCTTTCCGCGCGATTTAATAACGCTCGCTTCCTTTTTCCGGTGGCCCTCCCTTGGACCGACATCGCGCGTTTGCCATTCCTGCCGCTCGTTTTCCTTCTCTGTACCTTCTACCCTCTTTCTTTCTTTCTTTCTCTTTCTTTCTATCTTTCTGTTTCTCTGTCTTTCTTTTTTTGTACAAATACATACGTACATACGTAGATAATATGTGTTTCTTCATATTTTCATATTAGAAAATAAAAACGGATATTGTGATCTTTCTTTTAATTATTACTATGCGAATTATCGTAAATATTATTGAATGTTATTAAATATGGCCGCTGTTTTAAAATATCTTTGGAAATAATCAATTTTGAAATACGAAGAATTAATGGTTTCGATTAAATATGTCAAGTTGATGTTATATAAATTTATTGATTATTATGGAATATCGATAATCGAATTATTTCTCGAATATTATAAATATAATGTTCAGGTATTTATTATTTGAATAAAACAAAGATATAAGGATACTTAATATTGGAAATATTATTATAAGTCGATGTATTATGAGTCTCATTATTACATCGAAAATCTAAGATAATAAAAAGGAAATAAAAATGAAAAAATACTATCAGAGAGAGTAAAAGAGAAAGAAAGAGAGAGAGAGAGTTTGTGTGTGTGTATTCGCAGGTATGAAAAAATGAAAAATGCAAATTTAAATAAGAACAAATCCACCGTAATCCCTCAAGTTAATAAATACTTAAAAAGTCTAAGACAAAACAAAAAAAAAAGTTCAAGATAAATGAGAGAAAGAGAGAGAAAGAGAGAAAATAAATCAAAGATATGAGAAAATGAAAAATGAAAATTATATGAGAATGCATATAAAATCTACAAACTATGATCTATAAACTATCAATCAGATTCTTCGAAACATCTAGCAACAAAGTTTTCTTAAAAACCTACAACAAAGAATAAAAGCAGAATAATAATAATAATAATAATAATAATAATAACAACAACAACAACAATAATAATAATAATGAAGAGAAGAAGAAAATCAAATGTTAAAATAAAAAAAAGAAAGAACAAGAAAACCCAAAAAGAAAACCACTTGGAAAACAGAAGAAAAGAAGAAAAACAGAGAAAACGAATAAAAAGAGGGAGCAAAAAAAAAATCCAAAAGCAAAAAAAAAAAAGAAAGAAGAAACGAAAAACGAAAGAATCAAAGAAAGGAAAAAAGAAAAAAAAGCAAAAATTACGAAGAAAAAGATAAGAGAGAAAAATCGAAAGAACCGTACGATTCTGTTCGGTTGTTTGGTCGTCGATCTTATACAGTAGGAAAACACGAAGGAAAGTCTTTTTTGAAATTACGTAGGGAGGATAGCTAAGCCTAAAGGAGGAAAAGTAAGAGGAGAAAGAAAAGGTGAAGAAGAAAGAAGAAGAAGAAAAGGAGGAGGAGAAGGAGGAGGAGGAGGAGGAGGAGGAGGAGGAGGAGGAGGAGGAGGAGGAGGAGAAAGATAAATTACAAAGGTATAGAACGGGGGCGTCACGGAAGGTTCCTTCGCGCTTCTTCTGCTCCTCTTCGACTCGTGCGGCCCTTTTCGTCCTTCCTTTACCCCCTCCTACCCTTCTCCCACCTTCCTTCATCATCCATCTCTTTCTTCTTTTCTCTTCCTCTTCCTCTTTCTCTTTTTCCTTCTTTTACTCTTACAGCTCATCTTCCTCATCTTTCTTCTTCTTCTTCTTCTCCTCTCCTCCTCCTCCTCCTCCTCATCCTCCTCGTCCTCCTCCTCATCCTCATCCTCCTCGTTCTTCTTCTCCTTCTTCTCCTCCACCTCCTTTCGTCCGAACGTATTTCCCGGGTCGTAAAGTCGAAGGAACCAAGCCGGGCGAGCACAGCCATGCGTGGCCATTAAAAATGTATGTAATTTCTCGGGCATATAATCTTTCCGAGAAAGGAGAATAAAACGAGATGGCGGGCTTCTGCTACGTAAAGGAAAAGAAAGAAGAAGAGAAGCGAAGCTTATTAGGTGTCACGATCGTTTTTTCGGGGGGTTGAGCTCTTCGAACGTTACGAGCTTTTTTCCCCCTTTTTCTTTTTTCTTCTCTCTCTCTCTTTTTTTTTTTATTTATTTTTTTCTTTCTTCTTCTTTTTTCGTATTTTTTTTTTTTTGAGGGAGAGTACAAAGTGAAAAAGAGAGAAGACAAACGGGGGAAGGATATTTTTCCTACCAAATATTTCCATGTGTTTGTGTTTTCACGTGGATTCATCGTTAACGTAACACGGTTTTTTCTTCTTTTTTTTGTTTTTTTGTTTTTTTTATTTATTTTTCTTTTCTTTCCTTTTCCTTTTTTATTTTTCTCCTTCCTCTTTGTTTTTTGTTTCTCTTTTTACGTAAACTTGGTCGAATCACCTCGTTGTCTTTATTTTCCTTCTTTTTAATTCCTCTTTCTTCTTTCCTTTTTTTTCGGAACGCTACACTCTTCCTTCGCTCCCTCTTTTTAGCTCTTTATTCTTCGGCGAACGAAACACACGTAATGTATGGCGAAAAAAAGGAATGCGAAGAAAAGAAAAGCAGAGCTCGTACGATATATTCTTCAAAACGTGACTGTTTTTCTTTCCCATAGAAGTGCCTCGTTCCCGTAGCGATTATCTAATGGAAAATGGTTAAGACGAACGGAGATTATAATTCGCAAAATATCGTACAGATGCGTTACATGAGACTAACATAAAATGAAAAAGATGGTGGAAGAGGATAGGGAGACGAGGAAGAGAAAAGAAAACAAGAAAACGAAGAGGACGTCGTCGTCATCGTCGTTGTCGTCTTCCTTGTAGTTTTCGTTGTCGGTCGGGTCGACGTCTTCTCGAAATGCTTGGTACCGAGTTTGCTTCGCGAAATCTACCATGTGATTCGCTCCTGTCAGAGAACGCTGCCGCGACTTCTCAAGGGAGAGTTAAATATTTAAACGATATCTCTTCTGGATTTACCGTTTCTCGTAAGTGTACCTTTCGACCGACAAATATTCATGCTTGGATATTCACTGTTGGACCGTATAGTATCTACCAATAAACTTCTACCATTCGTTTCGTTTTACAAAAAAAAAAACAATTTTATCGTCTCATTTCTTTTCATTCATTTTTTTTTTTCTATTTCTTCGATTATAATGTTTTGTTTTCTGATTACGTTATTTTGTTATAATTTGTTATGTTATTATGTTTTAACCTTGTTATATCGTTATGTTACATTGTAATTATAATATTATTTTGTTATATTTAATATTATGTTTATAATATTATATTATAATTATAAAGGAAGAAAATTTCATCGTCTGATTTATTTAAATTTATTTTCTTCTATTTCTTCGATTATAACGTTTTTTTTTTATAATTTGTTATGTTATTATATTTTAATCTTGTTATATTGTTATGTTAAATTTGTTAATTATTATTTTCAACGTTATTTTCTAGTTATAATGTATCTGATATCGACGAGTGGCTCGTCTTCAAAAAAGAAAAAAGAAGAAATATAAAATATAAAATAAAAAATAGAAAGAGAGAGAATGAGAAAATCTTTTTAACTTTATACGGCTCAAAGGATACCGCGCCTCGATAAGTTTGCGATAAATAATGTGTCGATATATTTTTACTTGTTTTACATTTAAGATAAATAACTGCATTTTTAATTATTTTCTTATTGAAGAAGAATTTTTTAACTTCATACGGCTCAAAAGACACCGACTCGATAAGTTTGTGATAAATAACGTGTCGATATATTTTTACTTGTTTTACATTTAAAATAAATAACACTGTATTTTTAATTATTATTATTTTTTTTTTAAGAGAAAAAAGAGAAAAAAAAAAGAAATTGTTAACTTCATACGATTCTGAGAACACCGCCTCGATAAAGTTTCCGATAAATAACGTGTCGATATATTTTTATTTGTTTTACATCTAAAATAAATAACACTGTGTTTTTAATTACTCTTTTACTGAAAAAAGAAGACAAGAAAAAAAGAAAAGAGAAAAAGAGAGAGCAAAGGAAAAAAAATATACGGTAGAAAATTCTCTGACATTTCTTATTAGTCAACCTAACAAGTCGAATATTTTATCATATTTTAAACATAAATTTTTTAATATTTTGTTATTCCTCCTTTTCTTTTTCTTAACATCGTCACCTTCAAAACCAAAAATCGAATAGTATCGAAACTTCTTAGAACTTCGTGAAGCGTAACTTAATTAACGATATAAATATCAAATTAATTCATCCAGTCATTTAAACGCGCGCGCACGCCCACAATATACTACATATACACACGTTGAAATTTTAATACGAGACGCATTAACGTCGACAAATATTTTTTAATATCACAATAATATAATACATTCGGAGATAATTATTCGTTTAACTTTCGACCATAACGAAACCTCTGCTATCATCTTTTTCTTAAATGTAAAAGTCTATAAAGAAAGTTTCAACGATCGATACGATCCTCCTCCTCCCTCTTTCTATTTCTCTTATTCCTCCTTCTCTCGTATTAACACTTCGTCGTATCAGTATTTCCAGAAGCAATTTCTCTCTCTCTCTCTCTCTCTCTCTCTCTCTCTCTCTCTGTCTCTCCCACTCTATTTCTCTATCTCCATATCTATTTCTATCTCTTACTCGAGCATTGCTACATCGACGAACGTTTTCGTTTCTTTTTTTCTCTTCTTTTCTTTTCTTTCTTTTTTTTTTTGTTCAAGCAGCGAGATTCACTTAACGACTCATAATGGTTAACGAACTGCGCAAGAAGCTAAGGGAAGCGATTAGACCACTCGCGAAGGTTTCCGTGGCGCAATTACGATCCCGCTCAGTGGCGTTTAAAGCGTAAAAGGCGAGGGACGGATTTATCGTCCATGACGATATCACGATACCTATCTTTCTACGCCGAGAGAGCACAGTAGAAGGTTAAACGATCTCGACGTTACCGTCTAACGCCGACATCGAACGTCTCGTCCACTCTACGTTAATATCATCGAACAATTCTTCATCTTCATCTTCATCTTCATCTTCATCTTCATCTTTCTCTTCTTCTTTTTCTTTTCTTTTTTTTCATTTTTTTCGTTTCTTTCTATTTTCTACCCTTTCTTCTTCCCTTCTATTCGATATATCGAAGATAAGATCGAAGATCACCAATATATATACACATAGAGAACTCAAAAAAGAGATTGTTATTAATTACAGAATAAAAAGGAAAAAATCGAAACGAATGCAACTTCTTTTGGCTAAAATAAGATTGTTTTTCTTTCTTTTTCTATCTATCTTTCTTTCTTTCTTTCTTTCTTTCTATTTTGGTTCCATGATTTTGAGGTTTTTCAATTTTTCTTATTTTTTTCGTTTTCTTTTCTCTACCTTTTTTTCCTCTTTTCTATTCGATATATTATCGATGATAAGATCGTAAATCACGAATATACATGTATACAGAGAACTGAAAAAAGAGATTGTTATTAATTACAGAAAAGAAAATACGAAGAAAACCAAAACGAACGCAACTTTTATTGACTGTCTAAAATGAAAATGTTTTTCTCTTTTTTTTTCTTTCTTTCTTTCTTTTTTTTTTTGGTTCTCAGATTCTCCGATTTTTTCGTTTTCTGTTTCTCTCTTTTTTTCGATATACCGAAGATAAGATCGAAGATCTCGAGCACATACACGCAGAATTTAAGAAAGAGATAATCATTAATTACAGAAAAAAGAAAAGAGCGAACAAAAACTGAACAAATGTAACTTTTCTTGGCTGCTTAAAAGACGAATCTTTTTCAATCTCTTTCATTCAATTTTTTTTTTATTCATTTATTTACTTTTTTTTTAATTTCCTGATTTCTCAATTTTTCGTTTTTCGTTTTCTACTTTCTACCCTTTCTTCTTTCGATTTTTATTCGATCTATCCAAGATAAGATAGAAAATCACGAACACACATATAGAGAAAATCCGAAAGAGAAATGATTATTAATTACACGAAAAAAAGATAAAGAAAAGTACGAAGAAAAACAGTGAGAACTGAGCTTTTCTTAACTAAAACGCGAATGTTTTTCTCTTTCTCTCTTTTTCTGATTCCTTGATTTTTCGATTATTCGTTTTTTACTTTCTTTTTTCTACTTTCCCTTTCTATCTTTTATCCGATATAAAAAAAGATAAGAAAGAAAATAACGAACACACATGTACACGCATAATATTCAAAAGAGAGCTTGTATATTATTATAGGAAAAAAAAAGAAATAAAGATAAGAGCAAACGCAACATTCTTGCCAGCCTAAAACGCAAATCTTTTTCTTTCTTTCTTTCTTTTTTTTTAGTTTCCTAATATTTCATTTTTCTTTTTCTTTCTTCTACTTCTCCTTTCTCCCTTTCATTCGATATACTAAAAAAAAGATCAGAAATCACGAATATATACATAAACACATATATACACGTATGTACGTACAGAATTTAAAAGAGAGATTGTCATTAATTACAGAAAAATAAAGAATTAAAGAAAAGAGCGCAGACAAACAGAACGAACGCAACTTTTCTTAGCTGCCTAAAACGCGAAATCTTGTTCTCTCTCTTTTCATTCTTCTTACTTTCTACTTTCCTTCTTTCTTTCTTTCTTTGGTTTCCTGATTTTTCGCAGACCGCACCAGTAGTAGGTATCTACGTTCGGTTCTTCCCGAGGGAAATAACAGTTAGAAGCGATGTAGAGAGGAAACAGAGAGAGAGAGAGAGAGAGAGAGAGAGAAAGAGAGATAGAGAGATCAAGAAAGAGACTAAAAAGAGAGAGAGAAAGAAAGAGGGAGATAGAAAATAAAAAAGAAAGATAAAAGGTAAAGGGAAATTGGTCGAGGGTGAGATACGAGAAACTAAACCTTAAGCATACTCCCTGATGTCGAAGGAAAAAAAAATTGTATTTCTCATATATGTATATAGATATGTATATAAGAGTACTTACCTACCTATCTACGTTCGGCAATATACATATAAGATAGTATATATAGATACATATATACGTAGGTACATATATATTGTGTATGTGTATATAATACATATATTTATTGACTCTGTCGTTGAAAACGCGTTCGAGTCCGTAACCACCATTATTCGTATGGCAAACCATAAGACGAACAGTTCCAACGGAAATTGCCATTACACACGCAGAAAATCACAAAGAGGAGGGTCCGATTTTTTCTTGAGTTCTGATGTTTTTACTTCTTTAGAAAGCTCGATGATCTCTTTGATCGATATCAAACGATAAAATAATTGATCTCCGATTAAACAAAAAAGAAAGAAAAAAAAGAAAAAGTCAAAGAACAAAATTCAGAAAAAAAAGGAAGAAAGAAGGAAGAAAAAAAAAAGAAATAGCAACATTCTAATCACTTTCGATGAGTTTCGATCATCTTCACAACGTAGTAATATATCCATCTCGATCGATTCCCTTCTCATTATTCATTTTCAATCGTGTAATCGTTTAAATATTTGCTCGAAGCTCGACGAATCGATTGCCTTCCACCTCCCGTGGGAGTGTAAGAGCGCGAGCGTCTGTATTAAAAAAAAAAAAAAAAAAAGAAAAAGAAAAATACACACACCTGCCCTCTCTCCTCTCACCCTTCATTTCTACCCCTCACCCTTCTCGCCATTTTACGTCAAGAATTGTCTGTTTTTCTTATTTCTTGATACGCTTCGTTTTTCATGAATTTTTTTTTCTTTCCTCCTCCTCCACCCCCACTCTTCTATCCACCGACCCTTCCAACAAACGAAAACAAGGAACCCTCGAAAATGATTTCTTTCGGGAAGGACGAAACGTTTAAAGAAAAAAAAGCTAAGAAATAGATATTCGAAGGACGAGCTTAGTCCGATCCTTAGCCGTATTAATAACGGCATTCTCTGTCAAAATCAAAATAGATCGTAGCTCGATGAGGGTGATAGAGATGTAGTAGTGGAGTAGTACGTAAGTACTTCAGTGTGTGAGTTAAAGCGACGTTACGTGGATGGGCTCGAGGGGTTGCCTTTAATAATGTATCATAATATCAGCTTGACTTTCCCTATTATTCGTTTCTCTCTCTCTCTCTCTCTCTCTTTCTCTCTGTCTATCTGTCTGTCTGTCTGTCTTTGTCTTTCTCTCTATCTCTCTCTGTCTCTCATCTTTCAGCAATATGTATGTATATGTATATATGCTTTACGTTACGACCGTCTCACCTCGTATATTACGATTTACGTTTACGTTCCTGCCGTTTTTTATACGTTCTAACTCAAATTATCGCCATACTCTACTCTCTCTCTTTCTCTCTCTCTTTTTCTTTCTCTCTCTCTCTCTACCTATGTATCCATCTATCTATCTATCTATATCTTTCCACTTTGTCTTTCATACATAACGCGTTACGCGTTATAAGTTATAATTTCATGGGAGACATCTCGAGTTTCGACGCGAGAAAAAGAGAACGTATATATGTGTGTATGTATGAATATATGTTTGTATATATGTATATGTGTACGTACGTATATGTGTAGGTTGGTGTATGCGTGTATGAAGGAAAGAGAGAAAGGGATCGAGAAAACGCAGGATAGATCCATTTTCATCGACGTCTCTTTCGTTCTCACCCCTTCGTTCGAGCTTCTCTATCACCGACAAAGTAACCCTTTTAGCTCTTCCTATGCGTCACGTAATCATGAATGATAATACGAAACGTCCGAAAAATGTCCAGAAAATTTGCGAACAACGCAACGTTTAATCTTGATAATGGTATCGCCATTCGATGTTGGGAAGAGCTCATAGTTTTTTGCCTTTTAGGGAAAGTCGATCGATTCTTTATACTCTCCCTTTTTCTCCCTCTCTCTCTCTCTCTCTCTTTCTTTCTCTGATCCTTATTGATCGGTCGAAAGCAATCTCGTGAGTTAACTTATATTTCATACATTTATAATGTACAGCATAATTCGATATATTCGAGAACGAGGAAGAGGATAAACGAGTTCGAAGCAGAGAGACCAGGAAGATTTGAATCGAGCTGGAAGTTTAGGGACGCTGCTAATAAATCGGAGTATCGACTAATTTGGTTATAACGCGTTGTACACCCTCTCTTACTCACTCTCTCTCTCTCTCTCTCTCTCTCTCTCTCTCTCTCTCTCTCTCTCTTTCTACCGTTGGTACACGCGTGCCCTAGGGAAAACTTTCTCTCTCTCTCTCTATATATATATATATATTTCTCTTCGATCGAATGAAATTCGTTCCTCGCACTTTCCTATTAGCATATTAATGAATTTCGTTTGGCGTAATAAAACCCGACGACAGAAAAATCAATCATGCGTTCACAGCGTTCTCTATTTGTTATCTAACTCTTAAAGAAACTAATGATTTTCGATAGATTTTAATACTCGAGAGACGTAATTATTTGACGACTTTTATATATCAGACATTGTTAGAGAAATATCCTTTGAATTTCTATCTTCCCCTTCCCCCTCCCTCTCTCTCTCTTTATTTATCTATCTCTTCTCTTTCTCTCTTCATCGAAAAGAAGTAACCGAACTAACCGACATAGCGAAATTTATCGTTAACGTCGATCGACCAAGGTAATAGCCCGTGAACTACCCAATTTCGCGTGACCTTCGATAGACGTTTCTTTCCCGTGTGTTAGCTAGTAGAAATACGAAGAAAAAAGAAAAAGAAGAAGAAGGAAAAGAAGAAGAAGAGGAAGAAGAAGAAAAAGAAGAAGAAAAAGAAAAAGAAGAAGAGTGGGAGAAAGTTAAGGAAAGAGGAAAGAGCACGATGTTGAGAGCCATCTCTCCCTTTCTCTCTCTCTCTCTCTCTCTCTCTCTCTCTCTCTCTCTTCGTGTGGCCACGGCACATCCGACAACCCCTACGGATAGATGGAATTGGATCGGACGGGTAGAACCGCTCATGGAAGAGGGTGGACAAGCTTTCCTACTGGCGCACCACGGGAATATACGCTCGTATTCGTGAATCCGTCTATGTGTACGTTTATACGTGTATAGTCCATACCTGCTCTCCCTAGAGGAATATGTTATTAGGCCTTCAGGATTATGTACTTCTCGATAGGGAGGAGAGAAGCGAGAGAGAGAGAGAGAGAGAGAGACGAGGGGTTCGAAGCAGCGACTTGGAAACGGGGCCACTTTAACGTCCCCTCGACGACGACGACGACGACGACGACGACGACGACGTCGACTACGACTACTACGATGACGACAATGTTGAGGACGACCCCACGTTTCAAAATCTACTGACGATACGTTCTCGGAAAATGTATAGACATAAACAAATATTACGGATGAATACCTGTAATATATATGGAGGATGTGTGTGTGTGTGTGTGTTTTACCTATTCCCAAGATCCATACTTTATGACTGTATGACTATGGAAACGAGAAAAAAGATATCGAGTCGAGTCACTAAAGTGTCAATTGTTATGACATTTATTTTTCATGAATTATACGGCCTAACCGTTCTAATACTTTTTCTCTTTTCTTCTTTTTTTTTCATTTTCAATGAAGTGATGAAATGATATGTAAGTTTCATGTGTTGTGAATGGTTATTGTAAGGTTTCGTTCTTATTAAATTTGTATTTCTTTTTATTAAATTTGTAAATGAAAGTCGGAGGTTTTCTGTCTAGTTTTCTTTTCTTCTTATTTTTCTTCTTCTTCTTCTTTTTTTCATTTTATTCTTTCATACTTTTTGTTGAAATAAGTAGAGAAGGAAGAACAAGAAAAGAAGAGGAGAAAGATAGTAAAAAATAATAATTGTTATTATCTATATCGTTTTATTCTCTCGAGTTTGTTATTGTTAAAACGATTGATCGAATATTGAGGTAACTATTGTATTGATATTGTTGATAATCCGTAGATTTGTTAAAATTTCACGATATATTCATTTTCTTCATTGTTAAAATTGACATTACAGATAAATCATATTAGTTTAGTAACAATTTATATATATATATATATAATGTAGATATAATATATAAAATTTATTTATATATATAATACAATGTAGTTTATATATTATTTATAATATATACATATTCATATTTATTTATTTAAATGCATATATATATATATAGATATGACTAGTTAATTCCAAGTAATCGTTCGTTTAAAAATATCGTTCGTTAAAATTCTGTGAAATCAATATTCATTAAAAATAAACACTTGTTTTTTGATGAATTGAATTTACTGAAAGAATAATGCGTGACGTGCGTTTTTCACAAAGACAACAGACTGTTCTCAAGGTTGACCTTCGGACAACTCTGGTGACAACGTTACACACGCGGAAATTACTAATCGCACGGAAATAATAGTTGGATGGGCGATGCGGCGCACGTTGATTCGCTTTTTCCGCTTTACCTCGATGCAATGACGTTCACCTCGTAACTTGGCGAGACGCCAAGTCGGAAATCGTTCAAGGACCCCTTTACCATTGGAAAACCGATCGATTTTCAAGGTTACAGTGATTCGTACACAATCGTATACACTTCTGCACAATCGTATACAATTTTACAGAATCGTACACAATCGTACAAAATCGTACGAATCAATCATCGTTTATAGAATCTATATTCCGTTTCAGAAAAATTTTTACTAAGAAATTATAATAATTAAAAATAAACAAATACGATGAATAGTTGCTTTTTTAACAAACGTAAACGATTATATATTAAAAATATAGAATATAGAATACATATGAAAAATATTAAACGAATGAGTTCATTATATTACGTGATAACGTGCTAAATTATCACGAATTAAATATTGATCGAAATTGAAAAATAACGTAAGTAAACATGAAATAAAAAAAGAAAGAAAGAAAAAACGAAGAAAAAGCTTCGAAGAAATCGTTAATAATTACCAGAGAAAGAAAACATGTAATATAAAGATAAAATCAAAGTAAGATAAACCTAAAATTAAAAATAAGTAGTATAAAGTAATATAAAGATAAAATGACAAATAATATCTCGAACAAAACGATCGTTAACAACAGATATATACATTTTTTGTGTTTCGTACTCTTAAAAATTGATAAACCTAGGCATTCTATGATGAATAAAGAAAAAAAAAGAAAAAAAAAAGGAAAGATATTAACAAAATAAACAAAAACGTTGACACAATTATTTAGTGATGATACACTAAATTAAAATTATTTCATTATTTATTAGTTATACATTAAATAGATAAACGAAAATGTTGGCTTAATTATTTGTTGTATACATTAAAATTAAACACTAACGACGAAACAAAACCGCAAAGTTTCGATATTAACTTGGACCAAATGATTCATGAAACCCAAAACTCTTTTCGATCCTTCAACCCGACAAATACATATATCGTAGATGCATGTGCGTTCTGTCAAACGAATCGAACGAGTAAATACGTAAGTGCAATTTAACTCGTACCGCATAATAATTAATATGCAGTGACGTACGCGATGATAACGTGCGCATGCGCCCATATGGTGCAACAGAGAGACAGAGACAGAAACAGAGAGAGAGAGAGAGAGAGAGAGAGAGAGAGAGACCCTTAATCCGCAGCTAATAACGTGGATATATCGGACCAGCCGCTTAACCATTTCATGGCAGATGTCTAGACCAGAAACGTCAATCATGGACCATCGTACACTCATACGTCCTCGTATGTACGTTTACGAGGACGACCTTAATCGATGTTTTGTTTTGGGATCCCATAGTCGTGTTGGGAATGTAAAGACTATGTAACAACATCGAACATGTCGATGGACATATCGTAGATAAACAATCGAAAACATGTGAGAGATCATTGATTAAAGATTGATCAATGAAATTCTGCCGATCAATTTATCTTATTCGATAATAAGATCTATGATTTTATTTTTATGATTATTCCAATTGAATTGAATTCAATAGAGTTGGATTCGATCGGATTGAATTGAAAGAAATTGGGAGAGAAAAAGGGAATAAGAAAAGATTGGAATGATTTTCTTATAGAAAAAGAAAAGGAAGTGTTTTCGTTTTCTTCTTCTTTTCTTTTCTTTTTCTTTTGGAAATTGTTGAGGAATATTTAAACGATATCTGTAATAAAGATATTAGATTAATTCATGAATAAGTGTTGTTACGATGAAATAGCATTTATTTATGAACGAACCTAATAAGTGTTTACGATATTCTATAATAACAATTTAAAGTTTGCTTATTTTCTTTAAATTTATAAATAAGGGTTAATATATATGTATATATATATTTTTTTTTTTAATTGATTTTTTGTTATTCGCTTTGTCGATTAAATTAAAAAAAAATGTTTTACTTATATTTATTTCGTTTACACACACATACATCTAAATTACAATTATATTATAAACAAAACGATTAGAATTAACACATTTGAAGTAATAAAAATAATTATTAAGAGTTATATCACGTATTAAGATAATCAATTAAACATTTTCTAATTTATTTCGTACATACAATATAGTACACACATATATATATATATTTTTTTTTCAAGATTTACTTACGAGATGCAAAAAGAAAGGATTAAAAATTAAAACATTAAACAAAACCTCTCGAATCATCCCGATTTATCAATCGACCTATATACATTTCAATGGTACACTACTTACATAGAAAACATACAAAAAAAATAATAACCAAATAATAACCAGATTATTATCAAGCTTCGTTTCAGAAAATATGATCACGCCTTTGCATCTATGTAACTCTATCTATCCATACATACATACATACATATATATATATACCTGTGTCTATATGTGTGTGCTTTTATATACGTGTGTGTCCGGCAATGACGATTTCTAGGATATATCAAAAGAGATGAAAGTGAGAGATAGACGAATGGTACGTATCTCGTTTCGCGCGACTAACCGATATCTCTCCTACGAGGGTTCCTGCAGATCCTTGGGGACGTTTGCGGGAGAAACAGTTATGAAAAGGAATGACGCATCGTTTCTCACGAGCGCATTATTACCCCCTCTCCCTTCTCCTTTCTCCATCACTACCATACCACTACCTCTACCCCCTTTTCCTCCTCATTCAAACCCACCCTACTTTTCTTTTTATACTCATTCCACTTACCTCGTTACGTTCACCAAATCCAATGTATGAATTTGCTCTCCCCTTTTTGTACATGGACGTTCAAATAACCCATAGATTTTTAAAAAATTCTTACTGACAATTCTTTTCTGATCCAGTGAAATTAATCGACATTGAAATAAGGACAATTGTTATAATGACAACAATGTGGAATGTTTTTTATTTTTTTTTTTTTTGGCACATATTTATTCGAATACATCGAATAAATGTAAATATGGATAAATATATATTTTAGTGTATTATATCGTTTCAAAGTTCAAACTGCTTCGATAATGAAATTAAATCGAATCAAATTTTCCTTATCCTTTTCTGAAGCTTTTTAATAACAATGAAATTATTTTTCAAAATGAAAGTATTCTTATGAACCCTTCTTAAGGATTACAAAATTTTTATTTAATCGACAATTCCTTTTTAATAACTTACGAATAACGAAACTGTTTATTTCGATGAAACGTATTTTAAATCTCTTGATATACACGTATATATATATAACATTTTTTCTTTCTTGAAATTCCTACAATTCTTTCCATTTAAAATAGATCCTTTTTTATTATCTGTATCTATTACAAACACACACAGATAGATATACAGAAGCATAAATATAACATTTAATATATGTATATAGATTTTATTCTCTAGTATTTACGATGGTTGAAACAGGGGGTTGACGTATGAAACAGCTTATATTGGCTCTTATTTTAGACATCGATCGTTACCGGGACACACTTCCTGTCGGCTCATCTTTCCTCTGTATACCCCTTCTTTTGACGTCGGTATACGAGCGGAAGAGAACTTTTATTGGCAGTGTTTCACTCGCGATCGGCCTGTCTCAGGTAATAGAGAATCTCCTTGATCACCGTCGAGGAAATCGCGCCTCATTCTTTACGTACGCCGAGCGAATTTATCGTTGGGCCATCCGCCACGGAAATTAATCGTTTGGTACTCTTCTCTCTCTCTCTCTCTCTCTCTCTCTCTCTATCTCTCTTATTGTCTTTTTGTTACATAAGTATGTATATTTCTTAGTTGTAGAGGACACGCGTGTCTCTTCCTTCGACGTTTACAATATAACTCGTAAATTCGTATCTTCCTTCTCTCACTCTTTCTCTTTCTTTTCCTTTCTTTCTCTCATTTTCTTTCTCTCTATGGTTACGCATCGAAGCAAAGCAAACCGAGAAGAATACGACCTTTCGTGTCCCGTCTGTATAACCGTCCGTCATTAACTTTACCCTCCCGGATATATTTCTGGCAAAAACAGTCCGCTCGAGTTGCCAGGAAACGTTGGAACGCTGTGCTGCTTGCCCTTTGTCCAGCCGATACAATGACAATATAATGGTAATAATGAGAATAATAATAATAACAACAACAACAACAACAACAACGATAATAATAATAATAATAATAATAATAATAATAATAATAATAAGGATAAGAGCGATAGGAAAAAGAAGTAAGAAGGGGGTGGGGAGAGAAAAAAGAAAGAAGAGAGAAGACTCTACGAGGTAATGTTCTGGTAATCAGCTCACCACTATCCAAGAGTCCTCTTATACTTGTTAAAGAGTCAAGAAAGAAAAAGAGAGAGAAAGAGAAAGAGAAAGTAGAGCTTTCGCTGTAGAAAGGAGATTCGAGATGAGGCTTCCTTTTCACCCTCTTTCTCTCTTTTTTTTAAAGGACGTCCACGACGAAACCCCGAAAAGGTGGAAGATGAGCTCCTGGGATTTTCAAAGATAGAGAGAAAGAGAGACAGAAAGAAAGAGAGAGAGGTCTTGTCACAAGACGAATATCATTGTCCGGTGTTGAAGAGTTACGAAAGAGAGAGAGAGAGAGAGAGAGAGAGGAAGAGATGGAACAGTGTTTGCTCGGATCGTCAAGGAGGAGGAATAAGGAGAGACTGGCTGATTAACAGGGTCTTATCGTCTTCCAACTGGCAAAGCTCCAATAATCACCTTGAAGCCCCACCAGTTAATCCTGAACTAATTCTCTGCGTGACAGAGCCGCCACTCCTACCACCCGCAGTCCCCAACAGTGGCAGTAGTAGCAGTAGTAGAAGTAGCAGCAGTAGTCTAGTAGCACCAGTACCTACTACCACTATCAATAATATCAACAGCACCAGCAACAGCAACCTTTACGATTCCACTTTCTTAAATTCGTCTTCTTCAACTTTTCATCGTTTTCCGATTTATTCGTTAATACTTTCTTTTCTTCTTCTCTCTCTCTCTCTCTCTCTCTCTCTCTCTCTCTCTCTCTCTGTTATTTTTTCCCTTTCTCTGTATATTGCTTTCTCTCTCTTTATCTTTCATTATCGGTTCTATCTTTTTCGAACTGTTCACTAAATCGAGGTTTTTATGGTCCCTCATTTTCTTCATATTTCATTTGGATTTCTTTCCAATCGTCAGTTCAAAACTGTGTCAACCCTCTGATTCATTATTTTTATCTCTTTCTGTTTATCTGTCGATGTTAAAATATTTTGTATTCTGTATTCTGTATATATCAATATATTGTATTCCTTCTTTCTCTCTTTCTCTTTCTATCTATCTATCTATCTATCTCTTTCTGTCTTTTTATCTTTCATTCAATTACCGATTACATATTACGTTTACTGAACATATCCCATCCAATTTCGTTTCTTCAATTTCACTAATTTAGGTATTCACTTAATTTTCTTCGTTTCCTTCATATTTCGTTCGAATTTGCTTTCAATCGTTAGTTGAAATTATGTCAAACATCTGATCCATTTTTTTTTCTATCTCCTTCTCTCTTTCTCTCGACGTTAAAAGCATTCGTATCGTATTTCTTTTTTCTTTTCTTTCTACCTTTCATTCGATTACCGATTGTACTCTTTCGTTTCTATTAATCAATAATATTTAATTCGATCGCTTTATTTTTTAGAGTATACATTTCGTTCGAATTTGCTTTCAATCGTCGAATCAAAATCGTGTCAACCATTCTCATTCATGATTTTTATCTTCTTCTCTCCTTCTCTTGATTTTAAAACATTCGTATTGTTCGATCTTTCGTTAATCGAGAATTTTCAATTCGTTTGCTTTCCTATAAATTTCATTGAAATTTGTTTCAATCGTCAGCTGAAAACTATGTCAACCATATGATTAATTATTTTTATCTCCAATTCTCCATCTCTCGATAATAAAACATTCGAAATTGTATTACTCTTTCCCTCTCTCTCTCTCTCTCCCTCCTTTTTCTTTTTATCCTTTATTCAATTATCGATTACATCTTTTCGTTTCTTCGTACGTATTCACCGAATTTTTCTTATTTCATTCATATTCCGTTCGAACTCGCTTTCAATCGTATGTTAAAAATTATGTCGATCATCTGATTCATTATTTTTATCTATTTCTTTCTTTATTTGGATATTAAAACATTCATATTCCTTTTTTTTTTTACTTTATACTCTTTCGTCTCTTCCAATCGATAATTTTTAATTCGATCAGCTTATTTTTTGGAGTATACATTTGGTTGGAATTTTGTCTTCAATCGTAAGCTAAAAATCGTATCAACTATTTTATTCATAATTTTCATATTTTTCTTTTTCCATGTTAAAACATTCCTATCATATCCTTAGTTCGCTCTATTTCTCTCTCTCTCTCTCTCTTTCTCTTATTATCTCTCATTCGATTACCGATTGTACTCTTTCGTTTCTTTTAATCAATAATATTTAATTCGATCGCTTTATTTTTTAGAGTATACATTTCCTTCGAATTTGCTTTCAATCGTCAGATCAAAATCGTGTCAACCATTCTCATTCATTTTATCTTCTTCTCTCTTTCTCTCGATTTTAAAACATTCGTATTTTTCGATCTTCCGATAATCGAAAATTTTCAATTCGTTTGCTTTCCTATACATTTCGTTGAAACTTGTTTCAATAGTCAGCTAAAAAGTATGTCAACCATATGATTAATTATTTTTATCTCCAACTCTCTTTCACTTGATGTTAAAAAAACATTTCTATCGTATTCTTTCTTTCTCTTTTTATCTTTCATTCGATTCTATTCATTCAATTACAAATCATACTCTTTCGTTTCATCTAATCGATAATTTTTAATTCGATTACTTTCGTATACATTTCGTTTGAATTTGCTTTTTCAATCATTTAAAAATTATATCAATCATTTCAATCATGATTTTTTTATCTTTTATCTTTCTCTCGATATTAAAACATTCATATTATACACTTTCTATCTTTCCTGCAATTACCAATTTTATCCGTTCATTTCTCCCAATCGAGGATTTTCAATTTCTTTGAATTCGTTTTTAAAAAAAACGTCGACTAAAAACTATGTCATCAACATCCTGATTCATGGTTTTTATCGCTATCTCTCTTCCTCTCGATCATATTCTTCCTTCTCTCTCTTTCTCTCTCTCTCTCTCTTTCTCTGTATATCATTCATTCTACCATCGATTTTATCCTTTGATATCTTCTATAACTTATTACCGTAATCGAGTTTTTTCATTCGATCTCTCAATCGTCGCGTTGAAAATCGCGTTAAACAAACTTTCATACGAAAGTACGACTTCTCCCTCTTTACGATCTCTTTTTATTCATCTTACTTAGCTCACTACTCATTTTTAACGTAGATATAAATTCGAACGAGGAAATTCGTCGTTAGCAACGACGAAGGAGAGTACTCAAAGTTTCAATGAAAGTTGAACTGTGAGAAAGCGAGCGAGCAAACGAGCAAACGAGAAAGAGAAAGAGAAAGAGAAAAATTCCTCGAGAAGAGAAAGAGATAAAAGATAAGGAGAGGGGGAAGGAGAAGGAAGAGAAGTCGAAGGAACACTAAATCGCAAAAGAGGATCCAGTTCCGGTAACTTGATCTTCGATGCGGAAGAGACAAGTTATATCTAAGTACTTACGGAACTACACTTCTCTCTCTCTCTCTCTCACACTTTCTCACTCTCCCTTTATCTTTCTCTTTCTCTCTTTCTCTGTCTCTTTCATCTCGTTTTCTCTTTCTCGTTTAAACCTTCGTCAAACGGAAAGAGAAGATAATACGTCTTCGTTCCTCTCTCTCTCTCTCTCTTTCTCTTTCTCTCTCTCTTTCTCTAAATAGAGTCTTCCTAGTCTCGCGAAATGTATTACATGAAAGAGTAGGGGAATAAATTTCGCTTTCCAACGGGAGAATTTCCAAATGGGAGTCGGAGATGTAGGACGAGAATCAAACGGGGAATCAGACAAGAGAAGAAAAGTGGGAGAAAGAGAGAGATAGATTGTTAGATAGATAGATAGATAGATAGATAGAGAGAGAGAGAGAGAGAGAGAAAAGGCAAACCAGGCGACGTTGTTTTTCTTCCTACGAACGACACAAAAAATAAAGACATTAGTATTGATCCCGCGAAATTAATGAGGAAATCAGAGACTGGAACGCGAGGAAAAGGAGAGGAGTGATGCTGTGCGGTACGGGTTTAGGAGAGGGGGAAACAGAAGAAACTTTTCCCAACTGTCATTTGTTTCTTTTGAGAAAGAAAGAGTGGGAGAGGAAAAGAGAGAAAGAAAAAGAAAAAGAAAAAGAAAAAAAGAGAGAGAGAGAGAGAAATAAAGAGAAAAATGTTCTCCTCGAATCTCCCTCGCAATCTTACGTAGCTTTTCGAACATAGCTCTCACAGTTTCTGTATCTTTATATATGTGTGTGTTGTGTGGTGTTGTGTTGTGTGTTTCTTTTTTCGATTCAACAACCACGTTAGACGCCATAGATGGTGCAACGAATCGGCAAAAAATCGGATGACGTACGCGGAAACGGACGTAAGGTTAAATTCTTCGAATGAATGAATTGACGGTACGTATGTTACTACGTAAATACTTATTTATTTATTTATTTATTTATTTATTTATTTATTTATGTACGTGCGTAAGTATTATAGTTTAAATCGTGAATGGTAGTTGGATTTCTTTCTTGCATTTTTTTGTTATTCTTTTATTTCGTTGTTATTCTTATTAAAAGGAAGAATCGGTCGATCGTTCTCTTCTATTCTTAGTTTTTCTCCCATTTGAGAATATTATTTTTAATCATTTTTATTTTAATATATTCTTATTCGAATTATAATGTAGCGTTCGCTGTTAGTTCGTCTTTTATTATTATTATTGTTGTTGTTGTTATTGTTATAATTTGTTCTTTTTTTATTATCAATATCGATTATAATGAATTTCTTTAAAATGTTATAATTCATTAATCACGGATATTTCGTAAAGTGCGAACGGACGAATGTACGTTATATTAAAATATAAGTTAAACAATAAATTAGAAATTAAATTAAATAATAAGCTAGGAATTTCAATAGAATCTTAAACGATTACCACGAAAGCTCAACGAGAATCTAATACCAATATATCTTTATCGATCATAAAAGATCCACTTGAAATAATTTTAATCGTTATTCCTTCGTAATTATTTATAAAAAGTTAATACAAACAAACAATCAAATATAAAAAGAGAAAAAAAATACACAAAATTAATAGAAACGATCAAATCATTAGGATGAAAATTTAACTTATTATTCTTTTTATCGATCATTCTTTTTTTTTTCTTTCTTTCTTTCTTTTTATCCTCTTTTAACGAACGAAATGTTCGCTCGTCCTTCAATTTCATCCTTTCTTTTCTTCACTCGCTGTGATAACGAATCAAAGCTTCTTATAACGTATTAAATAAATAAAACAGAAAGATAAGAGAGTTTGTGTTTCGCAGGAGGATCAAAATTTTGGCTTCCCCATGATGACAAATAAAATCTTACGAAAGGTATCAACGTAGTATGGTATAGAATGGAATGTAGTAAGTACATATATACATATATACATAAAATCGGTAAAAGAGAGAAAGTCGTCCAATTCGGAGGGTCGAAAGAAGGAAGGAAGGGCCCGAACGTGCTCGTAGTCTGCTTTATATCGTAGTGTTATGCGTGGTAGACAAATAACAGTCGTTATGAGAGCTGGTGCGCGCGAGCGCGCTTATGGTTACGACGATCGTTAAGATACGATGTGACGTAGAGCAAAGAGCACGTGGGCTTGAACGTATTACTGATATTTTCTTTTTTTCTTCCCTTCCTTTTTTTTCTTTCTTTTTTTTTCTTCTTTTTCTTCTTCTTCTTTCCTTCTCCAAGGCAATTCCAGCTAATCTACGAGTCTGCATTAGAGGGTGACTGAAAGAGAAAGAGAGAGAGAGAGAGAGAAAATAAACGAGATACTCGTCGTTCTATCGTCAAACATAATTACGTGTGTAACAGTCAACGGTCGACGATGTAATTACGTATAAACGTCAACTACATAATCAACGAGTCTAATACTTTGATCTTTCTTTGAGATCATCGTGACGATATGATAGATAAAAATCGAGTAACGAAAATATCCAAAGAGAGACTTTCTTTCTCAAGGTTGAAGAAAATTATTTTTCTTTTTCCTTTTTTTTTTTTTTTTTAGAGAGAGTAAACACGAGACGAGTTTCTCGTAGGTGTATGTGCGTGATATTAGAATTTTGTTTTCGATCGTAACACTTTTCTCTAATACTGTTTCAAATCGTATTCAATCGACATCGCAAGATGAAAGATATTCTTCGAAAATTTTATTGAATTTGATATTTACATATGTAAGACGATCGGATCTAATAAATCTTTAAATCTTATTAAATTTTATCGTAATTTTGTCACTTCTCAGCTGCCTCATTAATCTTTGCATATAACTGTGTACTTATTATCACATTCGAAGAATTTTCTTAACAAAATTTCAAGAGAAAAAAAAAAGAAAGAAAAAATAGAAAATAGAAGAAGTATCTTCATTTTCAAGGAAGTATGTCCGAAGAATATTTCTACGATTCGTTATAAACGATTATTATTTACGATTTAGCATAAAACATAAATGACATGTTATTTTGCTAACAAGTATTATCCGTATATTATAATAATACATCTACAATATACGCGTACGAATTTGTTTAAAAAGTTTCGGTGTAATATACGAACACAACGTCCTAATAATTTTATAATATCGACGTGAAAAAGAAGAAAAAAAAAGAAAAGAAAAAAGAGAAAAAACTTCAAAGAAAAACAAAAATATGAATTCAAAAAAATAAAAAAGAAACAACTCCAAAGAAAATATCTATCCATCTAAGAGAAATAAAATGTACAAATGAACAATGCCAATAGTAAAGTTTGCTTTAGTCGATATACTATAATACTAACAAGTGACGAAGTTAGAGGATCACATGTGGATGAATGGGTTTGTGGGTGGTCAGAACGAGAGAGATAGAGAGAAAGAAAGAGAAAAAGAAAGAGAGAGAGAGAGAGAGAGAGAGAGAGAAAGAGATACGATAACTTGGTGGATTAGTTTCAATGGATCATCTGCACTCGACAGATTCCCACTTCTCTCTCTCTCTCTCTCTCTCTTTCTCTGTCCCGTTCATTCATTCACTCACTCACTCATTCACTCTCTTTCTCTCTCTTTCTCTCACTCATTCTCTCAATGTGTCAGAAAGCAGGCGTGGATCTGCTTCCGAACAAATATACCGACGTCCTCGCAAGAAAAGTCTACTTTTGTCGCCAGCAGAATGCCACCGAGCGCGAAAGGCACCGCCCTTTACTAAACCTATCGAGGGGATTTCGTTGGCTCTTGTACCAGCTCGAACCCGTAGGAAGAAGAGAGAATGGAAAAACGTTGAAGGAAAAAAAGGGAGAGTAAGAGTGAAAAAGAGAGAGAAAGAGAGTGGGCGTCACGAACAGATACACGCGATTCCAATTCGCTATCTTTTATTCTATTTCATCTGTTTTAGTTCTTTTTTTTTTTTAATTCTTTTTTTTTCTCTTTTTTTTCTTTTCTTTTTTTTACCGCCTACCTCCCACTGATAAACGACGGGGAGCTTTCGTGTTTCGATAGGAAAGAAATTCTTCTCGATTATTTCCCTAATCTTTTTTTTTCTTTTTTCCTTTTTTTTTTTTTTTTGGTCGAAATGTTAATTCGACCTGAAAATTCGTGCATATATATGTGATACGTAAAAATATTTTATAAAAATGTTTCATAAAAATGTTAATTTTTGTTAGTCTTTTGAACGTGATAATCTTCTGAAAAATTTAATATTTGTATCTCCTATTTCACGAATTTCACAGCTGATTATTATTTATCAAATAAAATGTCATTGTTTCTTTGATCATCGTCAGTGTTAAAATATCTTCCCGAGCATTGATCAGTTAATCTTCTAATTCAATTTCATAATTCAATTATAAGAAGTTTTTTTCTTTATGATAAAAAAGTATTTAGTATAGAAAAAGCACTGGGTTGTCATTTTCAATCGATCACGATATTAAAGTAGGTTGTCAAAAAATAAAAAAAAAAAAGAGAACGATTATTAAGTCTCGATGAAATCCTTTTTCCTATATCCTTTTTTTAATATACGTACAAAACCAATAGTCTTACGATTTATTTATAAAACACATTTCACTGTCATTTTCAATCGAACACGATATTAAAATAGATCGCTCAAAAATAAAAAACAAAAAAAGAAAAAAAGAAAAAAGCAATTACTAAGTCCCGATGAAACATCCTTTTTTTAATATACGCACAAAACCAATACATTTTACGATCTATTTATAAAACGCACTTCATCGTCATTTTCAATCGAACACGCTATTAAAATAGATCGTCAAAAAATAAAAAAAAAAAGAAGTAAAAAAAAAAAAAAGTGATTACAAATTCTCGTTGAAACGTCCTTTTTTTTCAATATATGCACAAAACCAATACATTTTACGATTTATTAAAAAGAACGTTAGGAACTTATCATAAATATCGACATATACATTCTCTCATTTAAATGCTAATACATAAATATTTACATATCTCCAGATAAAAAAGAGAGAGAAATAGAAAGAGAAATAAACAAAGAGAAATAGAAAGAGAGAAAGAGAAAGAGAATTCTTTCCATCTTCGTTCTCACGGCGGTTTCTACCAGAAAAGCAGGACGCGAACAAAACTTTTTGCCCGTTGATTTTCTTAATTAATAGGGTACTCGAATAAGAAGAAGATCGTTCGACCGAGCCGAGGGTTGAATCGACCTAATGTGAGTGGTGCCTCTGATACGAAGGGTGCCACCAGAAAAGAAAACTTCGGCCATTCGTCGCGAGACTTGAGTTCGCTTTGCGAATGGAAATTAAATGGCTGCTCCTTGCTCGAAATAAAGCTTCCACACCTTCGTGGTGATGGTAAGTGGGGGTGTGAAGGAGAACAAGAGAGAGAGAGAGAGAGAAAGAGAAAGAGAAAGAGAAGGAAGGAAGGAAGGAAGTCGGAGATAGTAGCGGCGGATAAAGAAAAGGAAAAAGCAAACCGGGACGTTTGAGTTATGGCCGCTTTACGCCCGGGGGGTGGTCCAAGGAGGAGTAACAATTACACTCTGCGGCTGTCAGCGCAGTGATTTAAGCTTTTAAACGTCGTGAGACAGTGCGAGCGAGCCAGGGGGTAAAGAGAAGAATGTTTCTGTTGGTGTGGAGAGGACGAAGGAGGGTAGGTTCGGAAATTCGAGGTCGATTAATTTTCTAAGGGAATCGATGATACAATAAATAAGTGACAAAAGAAAAAAAAGAAAAGAAATATACTATAAAAATAAATTAGAAATGTTTTATATATATGATATTTAGATATGGATTAGAAACGTATGATCGATTGGAGCTGATCTATTTTTATTATTGATATTGTTGTTATTATTATTGGTAATAGTATTAGATTGACGCTAGAAAAATATTGTAGAAATTGTGTATGTATGTATGTTTATAATAAGTGTTAGAAAAATATTTAAATATTATTAAGTCAATTTTTATCATCGAATCAGATAGTAAAGTATTTGGTTTAATTGAATGTTATAAACATTATGTGACTTAGCACATAAACGAGTCTATGTTCGTCGAATTCAAGGATCGATTTGACAAAAAAATGAGTTTTTTAATAATAATTTAAAAAGATGATATATATATATATATATGTATGTATACATATATGCGTTTTACATAATTAGATTGTAGATGATTATGCAAATGAATATTTTTGTAAAAGGAAGATAAAGATCTCGGATTTGTAAGAGCAGATGTATATTAAATGATTCATTTATTTCCAGAATGTTATTTTCCATTTTGTAGATTCTATTTTGTATAATCCATATGTTTTGCATATTTTATTCGATAGATATACGTATCACGAATGTAGTCTGCATATTTGGTGCATACGTGACGTATTATTTGTAAATAATGAAAACTCATTTGTCCGTGTGTGTATGTATGTATACTCATATATAATCCATTGTATTCTGTATAATATAAAGTTGATAATCTTAAAAATATAAAAAAAAGAATCTTAAAAGTATACTAAAAAACTATTGCTATTTATCAAATTATATTTTCCGATACGTTATCTCATGCATAGTTAATTACGACGAATACAAACTATACATTTCTTCTTTCTTCCACATAAATAAATTATCAGACGTGTATCAAAATTTTTAATACAACAAATAATCTCTTTTCTCTTGTCATTAATCATTTCATTCGAACAACAACAAATTTAATGAAATACTTGCTTTCGCGAGTATAAAAATATTATCTGTTCGAGTCAAAAGCACACCCCGATTATATACCATGATATTCGAAAACGTGAAACAAAAAAGAACAAAAAAAAAAGAAACACGAAAAAAGAGAAAAAGAAAGAAATGGTTTAAAAACGCTTTACATTAGAGCGTTATGGTTCGATTTCGATTTGAAAATAGTACGGATAACCACCAACCCCGGGTGGTTCTTTCTTAACCGATAAAATATGAAGAACGATACAGGGTGAGACTCGTAAAAAAAAATCTTTATAGCCTTCCGCAGATCCGTTCGATGGTTGGGAACACGAGCATTCGCATTATAAAGAGACATAAAGTCGCTTTCGTTCTGCGACGACGACTACGACGACGACGACGACGATGACGACGACCGCCCTTTTATTTTCTATCGATAAGAACGAAAGAAACGGGAACGAATACGTATCTCTCTCTGTCTATTTTTTCCTTTTTTTTTTCTTTCAGCTTCAACATAACACCAGAAATCAGTTTCGAGATATCTTATCGCGGTAATCGAAATGGAAATTGAAATATTTTTATACGTTCGATCCATCTCTCTAAAGCGGCTTGGCTTCTTCTTCCACTAACCCTCAACCCCCTTCATCCCTCTCTTGCATCCCCTTCTTTCCCTTTCTACCCTTCTTTCTTCTATCTTTCATCTTGACGGATAATGTTTTTCACGGGTCTATCTTCTTTCTTTTCCTTTTTCTTTTCTTTTGAATATATGCCTCCCCCTCTCTCTCTCTTTTTATCTAATCGAACGAAATCATCTCTTTCCGTCTCAACCTCTCTGCCGTTTCAACGTCTCAAGTTGTACGCTAAATATGAAAAATGCAGTCGTTGCGCGTAAAAAAGAAAATAAAAGAAAAACAGAAAATCAAAAAGGAAAAAGAAAACAAGCAATGTGAAATATTCCAACGTAATCGTTGAAGAAAGAGAAACAGATAACGCAGGATTATTTGTTTAACAAGATGAATGAGATATCGACGATACAGTCCCACCCTTCTTTCCCACCCCTTCTTCTTTTACTTCTTCTTCTACTTCTTCTACTTCGAAGTCGCGACGTTTCTGAAGTACCTTATTTAAATCTCACTCTTTTATAGTTTTTTTTCCCCCTCCCCTTCCTTTTATTATTTCTTTCTTTCTTTCTCTCCTCTCGAACAACGCCTCTGGTAATAAAAAATGCGAGACTCTCTCATTATGCGAGACGATCAGATAACGATGCTTGGAAACGATCGAACGAAAGAAGAGAGGCTTTCTTATTACTGCTTTTCTGCATTATTTATTATATCTTTTTATTAAGCGGACTCTATTAACCACGAAAAAAGTCATATAAATTAAAGAATGAGAGAGAGAGAAAGAGAGAGAGATAGACAGAAAAAGAAAGAGAGAGAAAGAGAAAGTAGGAAAGTAGATCTGTATATATATATATTAGTGAGTGTGCATGTATGTGCATGGACATACGTATGTGTGTGTGTATTTCTACGGTCGATAAATCAAGCTTTTCACTTTTCGCGCTAGGACTTCCTCTCTTTCTCTTTCTCTCTCTCTCTCTCTTTCTCGTTGGCAACTTTTCTCACCCCCGCCTATTCGTTCTAAGGGTAGCTAGGTAGTAATGGTGGTGGTGCGAACAAGCAGAAACGATGGAAAAGAGAAAAGAGGGCCGAGTGCAAGTGTACTTGGCAGTTTGCCCGATCGAAATCTGTAATTCTACTGCGAACTTCACAGTTTCGAAACACTGTTTACAATCACCGCGTGATCGTTCTCATCGATTTATTTTCGAATCGAAAGGAGATTTAAATGGTCCCCTTTTAATCTTTCAAAGGCCAAAGGGATTCTAATGAAAATGAAATTAGACGTCAAGTGCGAACGAACGCGTATAGACGTTTTTATTTATTTTTTCTCTGTTTCTCTTTCTTCTTTTCTCTTTTTTCATATATGTAAATAAATTTTCATAACAAATATAAATGTATTATGTTTTATAATGATTATAAATAAATTCATAGATATGTATATTTAAAAAAAGGGAAAAGAAAGGAGAGGAGAAAAATTATTAAGCGTCTGTACGCGTTCGTTCGCACCTAATGTTTCATTTCATTTTCATTATATATTCATTTTCATTTATTTTTATTAAATATATGTATATATATATATATATACATTTTTTTACAATCCTGCTATTTTAATTTACAATCATGGTATTTATGATCGACGAGATATTCGACTTCAATGATTACGATCGAAATGGCTTTTGATTATTTTTTCTTTTTAACAAAACATTTAATCAGAATTATAAGAAAATATATAACATATGTACACGTATAAATGATTTCATTTAATTCTAAGTAAATCCATTGGTATTTCAATTTGAAAGAAAAATTCGATTGAAAATTGTTGATCATTGATATTTTTTTTTATTTTTTTAATATTTTTTTAAATTAAAATTCTTCTATAAATGAGAACGAATCATTCGTGTAATTTTAATTTATAATCCTTTTCGATCGAGGAGACACTCGACTTTAATGATTACGATAGATAATGATTGTACAGCTTTTGATTGATTAATTTTTTTTCCTCTGTTTTTTTGATTTCACGAATAGTCGTAGAAAATTTGTCGAAAAATTTAACCATATAAATAATTCAATTTAATTCTAATTGAATCCATTGGTATCACGATTTAAAAGAAAAATTCGATGAAAATTGTTGATCGTTTCGTCCCTTTTTTTTTTTTCTTTATTTCTTTAGATAGAACGATATTTAATTCAACGTGAATTTAAATAATAAAATATATTAAATATAGTATGTAAATTTTTTGAATAGACTTTATTTGTTTGATTTGGTTCGCTTATCGGAAATAATTGTAATCCAAACGATTGGTTGCAAGAGTCGAATAAAAACCAAGGATTTATACGTCGATGGATACTCGAGAATCGTCCAGTTGAGTCCAGCAACCCTCTTCAGTCGCGGATGCTTGGGATTCGCCTCGTGTATCACTCCGCACCCTGTGCCCTATGCGAATCACCCTACTGCACACCTCCGGCGTACCATCTGCCCATTCTCTATAACGCGTATTACACAGCAAATGGAATCGTGAAACATCCCACTGCTCTAGTGATGGCTTTGAACGTCGATCGATTCAAATTATTTCAAATATGCGTATTTAATACAATGTCTCATTAACAAAAATAATATGTCTCGTTAATCTTCTATCTATTTATATCATTATGAATTATTAATAAATTAAGAAATAATAAATTTATTAAAACTATTAATAATGACGAAATTTTTTAATTATAGATATACAAAGATCAAATAGATTCTTGATTATCGAAAGATAAGTACACGTTCTTCTAAAAAAATATATATATATATATATGATATGCCCAATACGATTTTATAATTTTAAATATATCGTTACGTTTGTCCTCAAAATTGAAATAAATTCAATTAAATGAAATAAAAATCGTGTTTCGAATATCGATAGGTTCGAATTCTTTTCAAGAAAATTTACGATATATTGAACAATAATTATATTATAAATTATCTCTCTTCATCTTTTTCTCTGTCGTCGACACTTTTCCAAAGTTAAAAACGAAAACGAAGTTAACGATAAAAGATATTCTTAAAAAAAAAAAAAAATAGAAAAAATAAAGAAGAAAAGAAATATAAATGAACCGATTCTTGAGCAATCGCGAGCCATCGATTTTGAGTATTATCACGTAACATGTACTTCTTTTATACCTATACTAACGAGCCAACGATGCGCGATTTTAGTTTTTTTTTAGCGAACGAAAGTAGTTTACAAGCCATATGGTGTCCCGATGAAGAGCCGCACCCGCCTCGTAATCGTTCGCCTATACGAATTGAATTTCACGAATGTATGTAGATACATACATACATACATACATATATACATACATACATACATACGTATTACAGAGAAAGAGAAAATGATTTTAACTGCTTAGTCTTTTGGTAATATCCTATCTCCCTCAGGGGCGAAACGAAAAATCATGCACTCATTGTCATCTCGAAATACAATTTCATGCTAATCGAAAGATCCCTTTTGTCGTTTGAGTTTCTAGAATGGAAAATAAGTTTATTATACCTTTGACAAATCTCTAACAACGAAAGTTGTCGACGAACGAGATTTCGTGTATCGTAGCATATAAGTTTATTATTAGTATTTAAAAAAAAGAAAAATTATAACTTATAATAATCAAAACTTTTATCAGTAACTTATAATATATCAACTACGTTGCAGAAAGAAAGAGAGAGAGAGAGAGAGAGAGAGAGAAAGAGAGAGATAATTGCTAACTGAAATAAAACGATTAAATCAAGATATGGAAATTTAATTAAAACTTATTGGAAACTTATTTACATAGCAATTAAAAAGTTACAATCATAAAAGTAAGTATATTTTTTAATAATACTGACATTTTTTTCTTAATAAGAAATTTTACGAGCAGGCATTTAAAGATATTAGAATTTCGAATTTCATTTCGACAAATCATTTCTTTCATTTATATTATAAAGGCTAATCGTATAATTTAACTAATCAAATAACAATAAAGAGAACCTTTTTCTAAGATTATTGAATGATTCTATAATTCTGAGAAACATTTCTTCATAATACCAAATTTTACAAGATGATATTAAATATATTGCCAAGATTTACGACCTTGAAACTATCAAATCATTTCTCTAATTTACGTTAAAACTAATCGTATGATTTAAATGATCAATTAATAAAGAGAACGTTTCTCTAATATCATCAAAGTTTCAGAGATATTTTTTCATAATATTTCAGAAATTTTACGAACAAACTATACATTTCTCGTACAACAAGATTTACGACCTTGAAATTATTAGAATCACTTCTTTCATTTATATTAAAACTAATCAAATAATAAAGAATATCTATTTCTAAGATCATCAAAGATTTGACAAAGTTTCAAAGAATATTTTTTTCATAATAGCAAATTTTACAAGCAAACATTAAATAAACATTCTCATGAGTAACGATCCGGAAACCATAAAATCACTTTTTCAATTTACGTTAAAACTAATCTCACGATTAAATAATGATTCTACTAAATCCGAAAGACATTTTTCTATAATATCAAATTTTCGGAGAATACATTGATAACCTTCTCAAGACTTACGATCTTGAAACTGTCAAATTTATCGTCACATTTATTACATTTATATAAAATACCAATCATTGTATCAGACCAATCAGATAAGAAAATCTTAAGATAATCTTATTCCAAGATCGTCTAATCGTTGCTTCACAACACCGTTTAAGATTCATTCGGTGAGAAAAGCAAAGTACCATTTGGCAAACGAGAAAGGAGAGGAACGAATAATAATAAGTTACGCGAACGAATGCTTGTAAAGGAGCAAGAGAAAGAGAAGGAGTAGGAGTAGGAGTAGGAGGGGGAAGAGAAGAAGGTTGGTAAGAAAAGAGGGGGAAGGTGGAAGGTGGGCGTGGAATGTGTTGAAAGAAAGTCGAGAAGGAAAAGAAATGTTGACGTAGATTGGTTGGAAAGAGTATGTAAGTGAAAGAAAACTGTAAAAGAGTATGACAGAAGTGAAAGATAGAAAGAAAGAGAGTAAGAGAGAGAGAGAGAGAGAGAGAGAGAGAGAGAGAGAGAGACAAGGAGAAGAAGAGAAAGAGTGGGAGAAGGAGGAGGAAGAAGAAAAAGAAGAGCTTAAAGCGTAATGCCGATGACTTTTGTGCCCGGAGCCAAACTCATAATTAAAGTGGTTTCTCCCGTATACTCGTGCTTTCTCTCTCTTTCTCTCTATCTCTGTCTCTATCTCTGTCTCCCTTTTTCACCCCTATTTGGCACTCGTCGACTCTTTCTCGCTCGTCAAAGGGAATACGATGGTCGACGTCGACGTCGACATCGTCGGCGTCGTCGTCGTCGTCGTCAACGTCGTCGCGGAGCACCGTAGTAGAAAGCACGACGACGAGTGATTTGGATAAATGAAGCTGCGAGTTTCGTTTCGAGCTCAAGTAGAAAAGAGATTTCAAGAGATTTTTCAAAAGGTCCGTTACTTGAAAATAAAGAAGAAGGTAGAAGAACGAAAAGAAGAAGAAGAAGAAGAAAAAGAAGAGGGAAGAAAAAAATCAAAATAATCAAAAAGAATATAAAGAAGGAAGGAAGAATGAGAGCATAGTTAGGTATGAAGAAAAGAAGAAACGAAAGAGGAAAGAGAAGACTAAAAACTACTTACTTATGTATTTTCCCTTTCTATCATTATTATTATTATTATTATTATTATTATCATTATTTTTCTCGGCACAGAAATAGGAGGAGATGAAAAGAGAAAGAAAAGAAAGGAGAAGCAATCGACTCGAAATAATCTCGCGGTTTATCTCGATAACTTTTCTTAACCTTCTTATACTATTCTTCGATGTAGAAAGAGTCCCTTCTTATTAAGAAATATCTTGATTTCTTTTAAGAAGAGGAGAAAATCAAAAGAGGAAATCCTTATCTCGAGTGAACGTCATAACTGTGATATCGTGTGTTCGATGCGAAAATCTTTCTTCTATCTCTGATTGTGAGTAAGAAAGAGAGAAATAGAGACAGAAAACATGAGAGAGAAAGAGAGAGAGAGAGAAGGATAAAGAGAGGTTACGAAGGGTGATGATTCCGTGAAGAATCCTTCCCCCTTTCCCACCCTCTCGCCCCTTTTCCCCCTCTCGTTGAACGTAGCTCGCTTCCTTTTAACGTCGCTCTTCGATCAGCGCATGGAAACAAGAGCAAATTCAATTACACCTCCGGATTCAATATTGCTCGGCTCGCTCGATCGCGGAGAGGGTAACGCTAGCGGCAAACACCCCATAAACAAGGGGAGATTCTATATGTGCGAGTAGACGGACAAGGATGGTGTTATCCGTTTGCGAAGGGCAAGCAAAAGAGAGAAAGAGATAGAGAAAGAGAAGGAGAAAGAGAGATGGATAGAAGGGATTTCTGATGGGTGGAAAAAAGATGGACGAACGGATCGATGCTAGTCGGTTACGCGTTTTCTGCTACCTACTATCTCACTGACGATGTATATGTATGTATGTATGTATGTACGTATGTATGTATGTATGTATGTATGTATATGCAATCGTGTTCGTCTTATACTATGGGGACCGTTCGTGTGTTTCGAATGAAAGAGAAAAGAAAGGTATGGGACATTAGCCCTGTAATCTATTGGGCTCCGAACTGCCAAATTACTCTAGGCACGAATTAAATTCTTTCCATGTCTCTTTCGTGAAATTCTTTTCGATCGGACGCGAATTTGCTTCTTATCGAATCGATCCGAGATTACAAAGAGAATGAGAGAAAGCAGAAAGGGAGAAAATAAGACAAAGAGAGAGAGAGAGAGAGAGAGAGAGAGAGAGAGATATAACGTATAGAGAGAAAGAAAGAGAGAAATATACAATTAAATAAAATAGATAGAAATATATAGATTATAAAATCAGAAAGACAGAGATACGAGAAAAAGGGAGAGAGACGAAGAGATGTAATTAAACGAGAAAAAAATAAATCAGAAAAAAGAGAGAGAGAGAGAGAGAGATACGATTAAACAAAAACAAAAATTACATACGAAGAAGAGAAAGAGAGACGGATAAACATACAATACAAGACAGACAAACAGACAGACAATGTGAAACAAAAAAGGTATGAGAAAAAGAAAAAGAGAACTAAAAAAAAAAAAAGAAAAAGAAGAATGAGAAGAAGAATCAAGAATAGGCCGATGTTAATACTTTCCAGGAAGACGTCGTAATTTTCTCGAGAAGAGTTCGCCGAGGGAAATTAGCTCGTGCGAGTTAATAAGACGGAACGGAATACGCACAACGGAAGTAAGCACCTAGTTGAATACCCCGACGGTCGCGGCCATTCGCATTGTTACGATTATGATGCTAAAGGTCGTCGGGGCCAAAGGACGAGTCAGTCAGTCGATCGCATTTACGAAGGTAAAATGTGTTTGTTCTGTTGTATGTAATACCTCGTTCTTCCTTTGGGAATTAGTTCATCGGTAAAACACGCATATGATTAACTAAACGCAATACTCTTGTTAAAAACAAACCAATTAGAAAGTATTTTTACGTGACAATGGCGGATCGAAATCTATCAGGAGTCAGAATCATACACGCATTTCCGCATTGCGGTCATGCGGAAATTTTCATTTAGTATTATATTATATGTATGTAACGTCCTGCGGTTTCGACAGTCATGTTTGTTGTATAATACTAAATATGATGTATATATATATTGATATATTTCGAGGAATTCTCCTGATTCGAGTATATAAAAATAATATAGTTGATGTCACTATCATTTTGTCGGGAATTGATAGAAATCAATCATGTTAAATAATTGTAATTGTATGCATTCGATATATACGTATCTATTTGTTTTAATAATATTGATTTTCTATAACAAATGTGTAATATTAATGTTGACGTGTGATAATGATGAGAGGTAAATGAAATTATTGTAAGTAAAAAGAAAGAATATCAATTCTTATTAATATTATATATTTATGTATGTATCTACACACATACGCGCGCACACACACACACACATATACTTAACGATAACGAACCAGATATTAACATCATATATTTCATTGAATTACTATAATTATGCAACAGATGTATCCAGTTAAATCCCCTCTTTTCTTCCTTTTCCTTACTCACGTATACAAATATCCATATATTTCCAAATGGAATGTTAATTGTGAAGAAAAAAGGAAAGGAAAGGAAAGAGAAAGAACAAAAGGAACGAAGGAAAGAAAAAGAAAAGAAAAATCATAAGAATGGAAATGATCGTATATACCGTGTTAAGATCTAGCCAAGATGAGACGAGGAAGAGGCTGTTCTCGATTCGAGAGGGCGCATTTGGTGCGTCGTAATGAAATGAGCAAGAGTCACCCTCCCTTTTTTTCGAGTCGGTGAATAAGAGATGAGGGTAGGGTACTTGCACAAAGTAACTAATCCCCGTGTCGTGGCGGGGACTTACAAAAGACTCCGCTTGCTAGACCGGTGAAAAACGAAGAGGAGAAAAAGATGAAGATGAAGATGAAGATGAAGATGAAGAAGAAAGAAAGAGAGAGAGAGAGAGAGAGAGAGAGAGAGAGAGAGAGAGAATGAAGAAAAAGAAGAAGAAGAGGGAAAGGAGCACCAACTTGATTTTTTTTCTTTTTTTCTATTTCTCTTTCTTTCTTTCTCTTTCTTTCTCTGTTTCTTTCTCTCTTTCTTTCTCTCTTTCTTTATAATGCATCACCATTCTCGATCCCAGAGCTTTTTTTCATCCTGTCGAGCACGCACTCGTACGCTCACAAACCTGAAGCTGATTTCAGCAATGTATGTGCCTACGTGCTACCGTACGCCTTCGCGTCGACATTTTTAATTCAACCTACCCTTCCTCCTTTTCTCTCTTTCTCTTTCTTTTTTTCCGTTCTTTCTTCTTTTTTTCTGTCCTTTTTTTCCGTCTCTTACTGCCCGGAAATCATTTCTGCTTTTCATTGTTCCGCGAAAGGAACAGACGTAGACCGTCCCTTTGTTTATTATCTTGGCTTTTATTGCTTTTTAGAAATTTAAATTGAATCTTTGTATATTGTTTATGTATTTTATATATAGGTATGTATGTATGTATGTATGTACGTATATATTATTTTTATATTTTTTTAATTTAATTGATTTGAAGTAACAGAGATATTTGTTCTATGCTTTATGTCCTCTTTTATTGTTATAAAAATATTTAATCGATTAATAAGTTGATTGGAAATTTGTAATATTTCATATCTAAACAAAGAACAATATTTATACTATATTATTTATGATGAAAATATAAAGAATTAATATAATTTTAATAATCTCCTAGATAGGCTAATAAATAACGACAAAATTTTCAATCCTCTAAATTTCAAATAAACAAACCTATTAACGCTACATCATTATATGTGATATAATGCAAACATTAAATCGATCATATAACAAATAACTTAAAATTTAACGATAAAAAGAGATCGATAAACAAAAAAAAAAAAATCGTTACATATCGATCAAACCTATTATTTACTATTTTACCCAATATCGAAACTTAAGATCAATCTTCCGAATGATTCAAATCTGCCATAACTCTGTGATCATAACTCGATGATCGAAAGACGTGATAAATCGATGATAAAGCGTTTCAATTAAAACCAAATTCAACTGAAAGTAAATGCATCCAGGTTGAAAATTTTGTCGAACAGAAGGAAGCTGAATTCGAGACGATATTTCTCTCTCGTCGAAAATTGGGCTCAGTAGTCCTATGTGTTCTCATGACTGCATTGTCGGGTTACAAAGTCTCCATGTCGATCATTACGCGGATCACCGTAATTTGCTCGGTCGTTATCCTCACCACGAACAAAAACTCGTGTGGTCCGTCGTGCGGTCTACTCGTGATGAGAATTATAAGGACCAGAGAGAGAAAGAGAGATAGACAGGCCGAGAGAGAGAGAGAGAGAGAAAGAGAAGAGAAAAGGGCTTGCTCGTTCGGTCGAACGAATGAACGAGGGAGGAAGGGAACGAGAAAACGGGAGAGAGAAACATTCTCCCGTAGGATTAATCGGGAACTCGTCGACTTCCTCGTCGAGTTCCCGATTTCTGATTGACGGACCTATGGGAGCTGACCGCGTCTATCTAACGCAATTCCCAAAACGTTTTTCGTGTTTACGTCGATCGGACTTCGATCTCGCAACGGGATTTTGAGGTCGGCTCTGACCTCACACAGTATTCGTAGATACTCTCACGAGAAGTAGAAATGTTTATAGATAGAAATTCGTCGAATCGATTTCGGTCTGATCCCAATAATTATTATAGATATTTATCATTTATTTTATAGATCGATTTTATAGACGTTATGTTTAACGTTAACGAATGCAATTGAATTGAAAATGAAAATTAAAGTATGAAGGAAGTAAGAAAGTCAAGAAGAACAATGTTTTAAACCTTCTTTTTCTTTATCGATTTATCGAAAGGAAAAGGAAGTGTTTATTAGTATTGTGAATTTTGTAAGTAAATTATAAAATTGTCATGAATTTTCTGTTTCTTTCTTTCTTTCTTTCTTTCTTCTGTTTTCTTTTTCTTTTGTGAATAATCATTAAATTGATAGAAAATCTAATGTTCAGCGTTGAAATGCTTTTTCTTATGATTTATTATTGTAACGCTTCGATGATGAAAAATAATAATTTCTAACGAAATTAAAATGCGATGTAAAAACTCTGACAATGAATTTTCTTCAATCTTTCCTTTATAAAGAATTATGATACTATATTAGATAAAATTAGATGAATTAGTAAAATTTGTAAGAAATTGTTGAAACGCTTAACGCGTTAACTTTGTAGAAAATAATTGGTCGTGGCAAATCGTAAATAAAAGCAAAATAATAAGTATAAGAAAATATTGAAATAATAAATAAAAGAAAATAATAAAAGAAAATAAAAAGAAAATAAAAAGAACAAACAATATATAAAGAGAGAACATGTTTATATATATATATATATATATATATATATATATATATAAAATTCTGATTGTTATACTTAAAATTACAACGTAGACGTATTTAACGAGTTTCGGTCGGTTGAGCGACAATAAAAAGCAATTAAAATTAAAAAAATGCAGCCAATAACCACGGTGGTCCTACAGTCCGGGCAACCCAACCACTTGTCTTCGAGGTCGAGCATCAATTCATCCTTTCAATAGAAAACTCCTCCTCATTCTCCTTATCCTTTTGATTATCAAATGCAAAATGGGTGGAGACGAGCGAAAAGCTTCGCTCACTTTAATAATTATTTCTTCTTACCGAAAGAGAAAGAGAGAAAGAGAGAGAAAGTCGATGATTGTGCTCAAGAAAGAGGACCTGTTTTTTTTGTCTCTCTCTCTCTCTCTTCTTTTTCATGCTTCTTATTCTCCGAAAGATAAGAGCTACCGAGCTTTTGAATTTCTCGATGAACAATGAAAGAAAAACGAGTACCCATTCTCTAAAAACTTCAGGACGACGACGATATCTCTTTTATTCTCGTTAAAAACAAAAAAAAAAAGAGAAAGAAAAAAATGTAAAAAAAAAAAAAAATAAAAAATAAAAAGAGAAAAAAAATGGACGCCACGAAGTCTAACGTCGAGAAGGATCAGAAAGTGGGATAGATATCTTGAAATATTATTTATAATATATCAGAGAACGCGTTCGGGCAATATTTATTCTTAGAAAATTGAAAAGCTCCCTTGTATTCATATACACCGTCCACCATGTTCTCCATTACTTCTTTACTTAAAAAAATAAATAAATAAATAAATAAAAGAAAAAAAAACGAAGCGAAAAAAAATAAAGAAAATAAAAACAGAAAAAATCAGGAAGAAAGAAGGAAAAATGAAAAGATAAAACTCGCGACTATTACATAAGGTTCATAGTTTACCTAGAGATCTAAGGAAAGAGTTATATAAAAGTTCGATGGTGCCGATAGTTTTCCACGAAGATCTTTTTCCTAGTTTCTGATAATGCCAGCGGCACGTTATTCGACGATTTTATCAAAAGTACATCCATCCGGTCGAACAGTTAACTTCTCTCGCTATGAAACTTCGAAATCTTTCGAAGAAGTTCCGCCATCTCGTGCCCAGGAACGTGCAAAAGCTACAGAAGATATTTTATAAACTTTTTTCTTCTTATTCTTCTTCTTCTTTTTTCTTTTTCTTTCTTTTTTTTTTTTGTTTTCTTCTTCATCTATGAAACTTCCGAACGAGGATGATAAATCAATCGATATATCTTAAGTATGTATGTATCAGTATATATATGTATATGTAATGTATAATATGTTGCTCGTCGTATTATTAAATTATCTTTTCGTAAGATACATGTTATCTTTGAAGCTGTATGGTATACATAAATCGTTTATATCAAAATTGTTAGTGTAATAAATAAAATTTCTTTTCTTATCGAATTTCATATCTTTTAAATTGAGAGTAGTGTAAAACGGATTAAGTAAGAATTTATTTTATATGTATTATTATAATGAAAGAAATATGGTGATTTATTTATAGAAAAGTAAAAAGGAGATAATTATAATTTACAACATCCAGTCGTTTTTTCGAGGTCGACAAATGATCAATTTCTTTTTTTTTTTTTTCTTATTTTATTACGTTTATAAATCTTCGCTTATCTCCAAGTCTAAAAAAAAAAAGAAAAAACAAGAAGAGAGAAAAGAAAAAAAGATAAAGATCAAAGAAAATACAAGATCCCATAAGAAAGTTGTGCGTGTATCTACTACTACGAATAATAGAATAGTTCGGTTCAAGAAAAATTCGGACAGTAGAACGTTCAGGATAATGGAGGTTTCTACTATATTCGATCTACCGAAAGTTTGAAGAACCATTCAATTTTCGAAAGTAGTTTTAAAAGTGGATTTCTTCGATTGGAATAGCGCAAGACCAATTACTTAAAAAGTTTCGTGTACTACAATCAAATATATCCCATACACTTGAGACTTTCTTCGCGAACATTTTAAACAAATAAAAGGGCCGAAGAAAAGGGAGAAAAAGAAAGAAAGAAATAAAAAGGAAGAAAAACGAAACAGAAGTCTTAATTAAAATTTTCATACATAATACTTTCTATACATACGTATATACTCCACTATGTATCGATAAGAACCTAACTCTCTAGCTTCTCAAAATTATCGTCGCAAACATAAACAAAAAAAAAAAAAAGAAAGAAAGAAAATAACATATCGAATTGAAAGAGAAAAAATTCGAGACATAATTTCATACGAGTATTGTACTAATAATTCTAACCCTATATTTACTGAAAATTCGTAAGATAGATAGAGATAGACAGAGAGTTGAGATAGAGTGAAAGAGAAAGATAGAGATAGAGAAAGAGAAAGAGAGAGAGAAGAAAAAAAGTGTCTATTCAAGAGAAGACGAGCAGAAGTATCCGAAGAGGGTGCGTTTCGCGAAGGGAATTTCTGGAGAATCTTAACGACGACGACAACACTTTGGTGGGTGGTTGTAGGGTCTCGAAGGGTGCTTTAGAAAGAGAGTTTCGAGGAAACGATGGGGTAGGAAGGACGAAAAGCTCGAACGTAGTCGCACTCAGCTTTCCATCCTCGTCTCTTTTCTACTTCCCTTCCTCCCTCTCTATCTCTCATCCATCCATCCATCCATCTATCCATCCATTCATCCCACCCTTATACCCTCCCTCTCGCCTATCTCTTCTCTTCTTCATTTCGACTACTAAGTCGTAGCGAGAAGTAACACGACATGATAATGTAGGTTGTCCCGTTGAAAATGCATCACTAAAGTGAAACTTTGGTGTGTATATATATATATATATATATATATATATATATATATATATATATATACATATATGTGTATGTATATGTATGTATGTATGTATGTACGTATGTACGTATGTATATCTGGCAGCTCGATATAGTTAGCGTTTGACGACTCACACTTGGTTTCAGCACGTCAATTATCACCCCTCGAACTCGATTAATCGGCCCATCCGGCCGAGATGCCACCCCCTCCTTCCGAATCTAATTCCGTAAAGTTTCTGATCTAAAAGCTTTAGCAAAGTATCTCTCTATCTTTATCTCTATCTCTTTATCTATGTATCTCTCTCTCTCTCTCTCTCTCTCTCTTCCTTTCGTTTTCTTCTTTCTATTCGATCGCAAAGGGTCGATCGTTTCTCTAAGGATCGGAACACGAACGATTTCTCTGTCGAGTTCGAGGAAATGAGAAGATGGCTTCTCATCGTTCTTTTCTTTTTCTACGAAATGGCATTTACGAGAAATGAGGGAGAGAGGCAAAAGGGAGAATAGAATCTGTTGTTATTTATCGGATAGATACGTCAATTAAATGAAATATGTATATTTGTATGTGTGCGTGTACGTGAGAAAATAATTTGAATTGATTTTGTATGGAGGAAAATATTGTTGAAAGATATGTATTTTGTTAATTAAATGAAAGAAACAAAATATATGCGTGCGTGCATATATATATTTATTTATTTATTTATTTATATTTATATATAATAAATAATATAAGGAAGTAATTCAATCTAATTTTTTGTATGAAAGAAAAAAAAGAATAAATTGAAAATATTGTTGAAAATACTATAGTAAAAAAAGAACGAACAAATAAAAGAGAGAGAGAGAGAGAGAGAGAGAAAGAGATAAAGAGAAATAGAAATAGATAGATAGATAGATAGATAGATAGACAGAAATGTACGAGTACGTTTAGTGGTTAATTAATACGTCAATTAACTATCTCTTGAACATCCTATTGAGTACATCATCGACCAACAGAAACGTTAATCTATTTATACTACTTGAAATCATCCACCATTTCTAGCTACGTATTTCGCTTTTATTTAAACGTCGAACATACAGGTAATATTTCCATTAGCAAGGTATAACCACTTCTAAATCTGTAGTACGTTCGTGATTTCAAATTAACGTATTTTCGCAAAGAGTTCTACGTTCTACGGTAATTAAGCATCTCTCGTTGGAAACTACGGTTTTGAGGCAATTATCGAATACGAATTACGGATGTATAAAATATGTGATTTTTCTTTTTTGTTTTCCTTCTTTTTATTTTATTTCTTTTTTCTTTTCACTTCTATCCTTATCTCTTTAAATTTTCATCGATCGTTATAACAATTTTAGATCTATGTAAAGACAAACGTAATAATTGTAAATATTCTTTTTTTCTATGATCTTTTTCAAATATATTATTAAGAGAATCATCGATTAAACATCATTAAAATTACGTCGATATTATCAATTAACTCGGAACATTTCAGATTTTTTAATCGTACGATTATTTTGTGCGTTGCTTCTTTTAAAATTATTTTCGATATTTTTCAAACGAAATATTCTTTCTTTCTTTTTTATATTTTCTTTCATTCGTCCGATCGAAAATTATCTTTACACACGCTCGACCGATTGCTTCGCGAATGAATCGTGATGTTTTCTCTCTCTCTCTCTCTTTCTTCTTTTTTTTTCTAACAAGAAAAATATTCCTCTGTTTTCATTTAATCTCTTCCCCATGAAAAAATCTATAGGGAAGGTCTAAAGATATCCACAGATACATCGTGGCCCGGTAACCCCCTTAACAATTTCCTTGCCAATCAAGGACGAACCCTTAAATGCCTCCGGCTCTTTCATTCCATGCCATTTCTTCTCTTACCCCCGACGGATAGTACTACGATTTCAAACATCCCTCTATAAACGTTTAACGTACACGATACCTCGATAAACCCTCTATATCCTTTGAACAATCTTTAAAGCTATTCTAACCATCGTTTATGTCTTCCAAATGTCGTATTATATATATATATATATATATATATATATATATATATATATTATATATGATATATTATATATATAATATATATAATAATCGTATTATACATATAAAAATAATTATATAAATAATAATAATAATAATAATATATATAATACAATATTTATACACACACACACACACAAACATATAAAATGTACTATGATGTTAAAATGATCTATAAAAATACTAAGATAGACAGACACACACACACACAAAAACACGCATACCCAGATCTATACGTATCTAAAGATACGTCTGCAAAATCATTTGAATAATAAGATAAAATAACATGAATAAAATAAGAACGTCGGGTGAATTCGGGTATGATCGGAAATAGATTCGGAAGAAAAGCGTCTAAAATATTCACGTTCAGTCCTCCATCCTCTCCCTTTTCTCAGCCACCCTCTACACCACCCTTCCACACCTCCCCCTTATCCATCCACCCAATCCCACCCCTTTCTCTTCTTCGTTTATCCCCCTTTTACCCGTGAAACGACGAACCGTTAGTGGAATAAGCGATAAGCATTACGTTAAGTTCTAATGAATTTCACAGCTAATTCTAGCACGGAACTCGTCTTACCCTTGAAGTACTCTCTCATTATCGCGAAAGCCGACGCCTTCTCGCGGGGAAAATTATAGTACTAATCCGTTGAAACATGCATAAAAGCCAAGGTATTAGCGTTAGCCCGGTCTTTATCTTTATCTCTCTCTCTTTCTCTCTCTCTCTCTATCTCTCTCTTTCTCTCTATATTTCTATCTCATACCCCTTAACTTATTCGAGTCTCTTTAACTCTTTTACTTTCTCTCTCTCTCTCTCTCTCTCTCTCTCTCTCTCTCTCTCTCTGTCTGTCTGTCTATCTGTCTCTCTCTTTCGCCGACGTTTGCGTTAATAAAAACCACCCCATCTCATCTATTCGCCTTAAAATATGATACACTCGTTATACTGTGACTTTAATACTCCTCTCACGTTTCGATTTTTAAATATTCAATGAAAAAAAGAAATTTAATTTTTATTTGTAGATTATGCTTCCTTACGTAGACGTGATTCATTTATTGTAGAAATGAATCCTTTTTAATTAGTCAATTTTCTTAATTTTAAATTACGAAACGAAAATCTCTTTATATATAAATTTTTATTACATATATATATGTATGTGTGTGTGTTTGTTTGTTGTATATATAATTAGAGGGTGTATATTTTGAAATAAACTTTTATACTTTCGTTAAAATATTTGATGTAGATCGAAAACGAAAGACTTACTCGTTCGATAATTGTTACGTCCTAATAACTAAACTTATTAACATCTTTTAACTAAGTCTAATTTAGAAAGAGAACAAAACGAAGATACGAGAAAGACAGATAGAGACAGCAAGAGAAAGAGAGAGAGAGAGAGAGAGAGAGCGCAAGAAAAAAGGGCAGATAACAAAATACATGTGTACAACACGCGGCGTACAACTCCTTTACAATGATGTACTCTAATCTAACGTAAACAAATCTATCGTATCTAAGAACTCACAGTATACTTATTAAATATTTCTTATCAATACTAATTACAAAACCATGTTTTTCTCTCTCGACTAGATAACCAACTGATAATCAACTTTCACTCTTTAAAAGAGTGACAAAGAAGATAATAAATTTTATATTCGCACGTATTCTCTTTAAACTTTTTATTCGCTTAATTCGAATTACTTACGTTTAACGCTTACTTCTAAATAAATAAACAAATAAATAAATAATTAATTAATTAACTAAAAAATCGTCGATCGAATGAAAATTTTCTTTTTTTCCTTCCTTTTTCTCTCTCTCTTTCTCTCTCATTCTTCCTCTCTCTCTCTCTCTCTCTCTCTCTTTCCATTCGAAAGTGCCGCACGTGGAACAGCGGCGAACCGAGACGAGAGGTTGAACGTACCCTCAGCTTACTACACTTAGACACCACACATATTCGCTTATGTACGCGTTTAACCACCTTAGCTCGGCCGATTCTAGAAATAGCGATGTGTTTTCCGCCGGAGGGGATCGAACCCGCGACCTTACGCTTTACGTGCGTACCGGCCTGACATATTTTTAGAAAGTCAACTGAAAAATGTACGGTCTACCCACTCCATCCCTCTTCCTCCTCTTTCTTCTTCTTCTTCTTCTTCTCTTTCTCTCTACCACCTTCTATCTTTTTTCTCTTTTTTTTTTACCAAAACCAGTCACCTTTAGTCATTCCCCCTCTTTCTTTCTCTCTCTCTCTCTCTCTCTCTCTCTCTCTCTCTCTCTCTCTCTCACAGACTCTCTCTCTATCTCTTTCTTTCTCTCTCTCTCTTTGCTTTTGAATAAGAATTTATCACCTATCGAAGGATTCTTTTCCTGAGACGAAGAAAAAGAAAAAAAAAAAAAGAAAAGAAACAAATAAAAGGAATGAATCTCGCGGCTTAACACTTTCATTTACTTTGTATTTATTTATTTTTATTATTATATACCGAAGACGACGAAGAAAACTGAACGAATTCGTTTTCGGATAGGAAGAATAAAGGGGTACGTTAAATATGTATAAAGTCATCTCATTTATATAATGTTAAACCGACAACAAATTCCTACTATCTACAACATGCATATCTATATTCGCTTATAGTGAACATAGAAACGAGAGTCAGACGTTCGTCTCGCGAATTCTCTTATGCAAAATCCTTCGACTTTTGGCAAGGACCTCTTTCGAAAAGAAAAAGGATGCTGAAAAGCCGGACGATAATAGAAAAGTTCGAAGGATGTCGATCGAAGCATCCTTATCTTTCGAGTTTCTGCCTTATCTCGCTTTGCTTACTCGTCATCCTTATAGAACTTCTTTACTTCTCTCCCCCCTCACTCTCTCTCTCTCTCTCTCTCTCTTACTCTTACATTTTAACTCGTACCGTATCTATCCATCTCCCTCTCCCTTTCGGTCGTTGCATTTTAATATGCACTCTCACGGACTCGATTCTGATTCTGATTTATAAACAAATCACGCTTTTATTCAAATATATACATACATACATATATACATACATACATATACATATATATACATATATACACAAAAAAATATATATATATATTTCTATCTTCATGTAAGCCGGCCGTTATTCGAAGAACTTCTTGGAACAACCCTCCATCGCTCTTTTCACACGCCTCGCTTTTACTTTCGTTCTTCTTTCCTTTCCTCCCTCCGAAGTCATCCCTCCTGCGTAACAACACCCTTTCTCTCTTTCTCTCTCCCTCTATCTCTAACTCTACGTCGTTTCCGAATCCCTCAGTCCAAGTTCTATCGTCCTCCCTGTCCCCCTTCTTTCACTTCCACCATCCTCATCGTTCCCAATCTGGCACGAATTTGCATGAAACCCTTTCTCGAGACCGACGCTTGTTATGACCGAAAACTCTATAGAACGGTCTTGCCCTCGTTCCATCTATCTATCTCTGCCTCTCTCTCTCTCTCTCCCTCTCTCGCTCACTCTTATTCGAACGCCAGATGAAATATTCATTTAATTATGACTGATTAAAATATAGATAGCCGCGTTACGTGCTGCATTACACTCGGCCGAGCACTGTTCTCCCTTCAATAAGTTACATCACTCTCTCTCTCTCTCTCTCTCTCTCTCTCTCTTTCTTTCTTGATATCCTTCTACCTACACTTATCTACTCGTACGAACGTTCGTCTCTATTCAGACACGATTCCACGTGGACTACCCCCATTCGTTACGAATACGAAGAAAGAGAACGGTTGCGACGGCTAATTGTCCGTAAGCAGGCACCACTACCACCACCACCATCACCACCATCACCATACCATCACCTTCACCTTCACCTTCACCCTCTTCCCTTCCTCTTCGTCCTCCTTCCTTCCTGTACTGTAAATTGCCGAGTCGACTTGTCTTTATCACGAGCGATTTCGCAGTTACCGTCATAAATATTTCAACGAGTTATCGTGTTTCTCTTCTCTTCTCTCTCTCTCTCTCTCTTTCTCTTTCTATATCTCTATCTCTCTATCTATCTTTCTATCTCTCTTTTTCTCTCTCTCTCTCTATAACTTTCACTCTCTTCTTGCGAATACTTGTACCCAAGTATTCTTCTTTGTGTTTAAGAGAAAGATCGAAGAGAGATTAAACTTTCACACTTTCTTGTTAAGCTTCTCGCACTTTTCGTTTTTAGATTCTAATTAATTCTAACACGATAATAAAAGACTTTAAGTGAAACACAGTCGATATTAGCTTTTAAAAGTTGAAATTTCATCCTTCTCTCTCTTTCTCTCTCTCTCTCTCTCTCTTTCTCTCTTTCTCTTTCTCTGTTTCTTTCTCTCCATCCATGATCCACCCCTATGAAAATTTCGTTTCGATATTATTTGTTATAATTTTATTTACGAGTACGGCAATAACGATAAATTTATCTCTTTTCGTTTGACGTTGTATAATAAAATAATATAACGTTTAATTGAATTCGGTATTATTCATCTGTAAAAATAGAAAATAATTTTATCGACGAGGTGAATTTTATTCTTAATTAACAGCAACATTAACGCGATCGTAACGTTGTTTCTTTTATATCTTGTTTGTGCATTGGAATTTTTCTATTAACAAAATACAAATTCTTTCGTGCGTTTATTTTTTTCTTTTCTTGTTTTTTTTTTTCGACAAGTCGAAATCGCATATTAAATATAAATAACAACAATTTGATGATAATAATACTTGTAATAAAAATAATCTTTATTTTATAGAAAAATATTAAACATGTCGTGCAACGATTTAACCCATAATTAAAAACCATGTCGCGAACGTTCGATCATTGAAAAATTCAACATATTATATTCCAAATATTTAGTTATATTCGTAATATATTAGAATTATATACGATTGCTCGTTGAAAATTTCTGACGAGTCGTTTTTTTTCTCTCTTTCTCTCTCTCTTTCTTCCCTTCTCCCTATTTCGATTCCATATACCACCCAAGTTGATTCTCGATGTTAAAAATATTCAAATACATCGTTAGAGACATTCTATAATTAATGACACTACGTTCAGGAAGTGGTAACCAGTTCTATAGTGTAGTAACAAAATGACATTGACTAGACAAACGATGTTATACTCTTCGAGCTGTCTAAGAAAGATGTCGGAAGAGTTATCGATATCGCAGCTGAAATAGTCGAGCGTCGATTACGAGGGTTGGATACACTCTAAACATATACATATATAAACTACATACATAGATATCACGATAACGTGCCCATCTCAAAATCCATAAGAATTCAAAGAGGGGAATCACATTGAACAGGCGCTCGTACGAGAAAGAAAAGAGAAAGAAGAAGGAAAAAAAAAGAAAAAGAAAAAAGAAAAAAGAAAAAAGAAAAAAAGGTGTTTCGTAAATCTTCGTCGTATAAGATAAATGATGCAAAATGATCTATGGAAAATCATATTTAAATCATATCACTTACAGGAAAGAGGGCTGACTAGGGAAATAAAAAACGAACAGAAAAAAAAGAAAAAAAAAGAAAGTATAATAATAAAAAAACCTATTCACTGCTCTCTCTCTCTCTCTTTCTCTTTCTTTATCTCTCTATCTACATATATCTATCTTTATCTTTTTTCTCTTATCATTCACAAAACGACGATATGTAATAAAAAATCGTGATGAAATGATAGAACCACCTAGGGAAAGATAGATAGAAAGAGAAAGAGAGAAAGAGAAGGAGAGAGAGAAAGAGAGAGAGAGAGAGAGAGAGAGAGAGAGAGAAAGAGAGAGAGAGACCGATATAGTGTCACTAATAAGAAGATAATAATAATGGACGGGTCGCGCATCGGTACTGAGGGCTATGGGAGTGGCACCATTAATATCCACTCAGGCTCCACTTGACAATTACATAAATATATCCCTAAGGGCTTCGCGGTGGATCTAGGGTGGTAATCCTTAGCCGCCAGTTGGCACTCCCTAATTAACTATTCTTCATTAATATCACTTTACTGTCTCTCTCTTTCTCTCTTTTTCTCTCTCTCTCTCTCTTTCTCTCCCGATTTATCGTAACAGTCTCACGCCTCGAATTTCTATGTCTTTTTCGTACCCGTAATCGCTCAACGAGCCAACCGGCTTTCGTTAAGGAAGCACCTGCGTGCATACGAAAAGAGGAATGAGCTTTGAAACTTACGAACAGCTGTCCCTTTTCGTCTTCGATTTTTCTTACACGCGATATATTAGATTTACCTTGATTCTTTATTTTTAAAAGTATATTCGATTAATACGTTGAATTCCTTCCAGAGAGATCATCCTTGACAAATATTTTATTTATAATTATCATTATAATTGTAATTATAATTTCCTTCTTCCCCCTCTTCTTTTCTTTTTATTTATTTATTTATTTATTTATAAAGTGTTTCTGTGATTATATTTTCTTACTTTTTTTTTCTTTTTTTGTTATTTTTTTATTATTCTTCTTTTTGACTTTTTGTTTTTCTCTTTTCTTTTCTTTTTCTTCGGGCATTTTTGAAAGATTAAAAGTATAGTATTTAGCGTAATTAGGGAAAAGTTTAATATGACAGTTATGAAGATTTATTGCATTTTATCTTTTATATACAAGGAGTTAGGAAGAAAGGTATTAAATGATTATATTTAAAACATTTTTACAACTTTTGTAACAACGTTTCGAAGACTGAGGATATACTTTGTAACAGGATTAAGGTCTGTTGTAAAAAAAGAAAAAAAAGAAAAGAAAAAATACGACGTGTTCTGATGAATTTTTCATCTAAAAAAAAAAAAAAAAAAAACAAAAAGGAAAAGAAAGCAACAAAAAAAAAAGAGAGAAAAAGAAAGTTAGTTTACGAAAAAATATTACATAACTGATGAAAAATATCACAGTCTATTTTACTAAAATTTATATACACTAAATATTACCACGATATAAATAATACCACATTATGAATGCAATTATAATAATATATTATAAATACAATAATAATAAACATATATATATATAACAATAAATAATATTATAATACTAAAAATTTAATTAAAAATTTATATTTTATAAATTAAAACAAAAAAAAATGTATAAAATATATTTATATCGAATCCTTTAAAATTATTTAAGGATTATAAACGAACGAAATGACGTCACCAGAACGTCTTCCTTTTCGATGGGAAATAACCCTTTCTCGCATAAGGGCGCCGAATTAGCAGTAGCTTCTGCAAGCTCCCCTCCCTTTATAGTAGTAGTGTCAAGCTACATAGGCAACCCTCCTCCTTATTTCTTTTCTCTCTCTCTCTCTTTCTCTCTGATTCTTTTTTTCTTTTTTCTTTCTTTTTTTCTTTTCTTTTTTTTTTCATTTCTCCTCTCTCCTCGCCATCTTTAAATTACTCTGGATTAGGCTCTGCGTGCATTTTACGAGCGAGAGAACGACACAACTTTTTTAATAGCTTCTGCGATAGCGGAGAGACTACTACGCCTTCTAAAGCCCTTTTTTGCATTTTCACAGCGGACCATTTCGGGCGTCGCTCACTCTTGAAATTTATCGCTATCATCCCTTCCGCGGACGTATTCGGACCGGTAAGGCTAATAATAAAATCCACGTTCCTAAAGTATAATCGAGCTTATCCCATGACACGATGGTGCTACGGAATATATATATATATATATATATATATATATATATATAAAATGTGTACATATGTACATTACCTGCTGCAAAACGCTACGAATAACCAACGAGTTTTGTATGACGCGTTTCCGTGCTTTGTCGTGACTGAACGCGTAAATACGAATAATACGAACGTACGAGCGTGAGTATTTGACTGTTTCACAGAATAATATAATAACATTTAGTTTTCTCATTGCCAGGTGATAAGACTTCGCGACGTATGATTTCAGATCTGTTTACAAATAAAGAGAAATTTCGTTCATATAATATTCTATCGTCTCGAGAAACGTATGATGAATCAATGATTCTCTTCAATTTTATTTTCTATTATATAAAAAAATATATGTATGTATGTATGTATACGTAACGTGAAGTTTAGAATATAACTTATGATAAAACTGTATCTCCATGATAATTAGTTTAGAAATGCATCATAGAACGAATAATAATAAATACAACGTAGAGTAACTTATAGCAAGCAATAAATTTAAATATATACGAAATCTTTGTTTCAAATCAATCACCGATCTACGGTTTCAATTTTTTTCTTTTTCCTCATCTTCTAATCACACTAGTTACAATGAAATACAATCTTTCCTAGCAAACCCTTTCAGTTCGAATGAATAAAATTAAATACCAATATTAATTTACATTACATCGGATAATTAACCCTTGAGTAACCCTGATCGATCGAAAAACGAAAAAGAAACAAATAAGAAGAGACAAAAAAGGAAACAAAAAAAAAAGAAAAAAAAACAGAAATCTACTCGTTTTATCCGCCATTTCCTTCGTCGTCTGCTTGGATTTTCTTTTAAGCGTGAGCCCTCTCAACCCCCTCCCTCCTCCTCCTCCTCCTCTACCATCCCTCTCATCGTTCTCCGACGCGGAAACGGCTTCAGGATTACGAGAAAGAGATTCGTTCGATCCGAGTAATCCTCGTGGTAAGAGAACGGCGTTCGTCTCGACGAGAATAAAAGGGATGGGTGTAGAGAGGGGGTAGAGGGTGTAGAGGGGGTAGATGTGGATGAGGAGAAAGAGGAGACGAAGAGTGGGGAGACTTTGAAACGACTTCTGTCTTGAGCAAGGTGATAACTTTGTACGCAGGTGGTACTTACATCCTTTCCACTAGCTCGCTTGAGAAAAACCACTCCACTTGAATCCTTTTAAATTTTTAGCCTCGAAGACAACGTTACATCCCTTATCCCCGAATGAATTTAATATTTATTGCGGCGATTCTATTTCAGTAAGTTAGCTAAATCCAACTGATTTGTTATTTCGTAAGAGGGATGGTTGATAAAGGAAATGATGACGTATGAGTTAAATATGTGTATACTTTGTCGTCGTGATAATTGATTCTTTCATCGTTTTTTTTTTTTTGTCGATCGTTTATATCGATTTGATAAGTATTTGAAGAAGAATTTTATATATATTTTTTAGTTAGTTTAATGTTCGAATAATAAATGAAGAAACGCAACTTTCGATTAATTGTTAATATCTAACAGAGTGATTTTTTCGGTGATTATAAAATGTAATTTTTCTTTTTCGTTTTGAAATATAGAAGACATCGATCGTTTGAACGTTTTCATTTCTAGCAACTCGAAACACGGTTTATGTTATATTTTAAATTAATTTCGTTTTACGATAATAAATAAAGGAAAAAGGAAAAAAGAAGCAAGGCTTAGATTAAATCAATATTAAAGTTTATAAAATTATAATATTAAAGTTATTAAAAAATAAGATTTAATTAAAGACAAAACAAAAATATTATTTGATATCTATAATTCATTATATTTCGATAAATTCGATAGTTCTATTGTTAACACATTCAAAAATATTAGTAAAATTTTCATCGATGAATCTCTTTATTTGGAACAGTTTGAAACATTTAAAAAATTCAATAATAAGACATAACTTTGAATTAACATTAAAATCAATGATTAAAGACAGTACAAAAAAATATATATAATCCATCACATTTTGACGGATTGATCAATGAATCAATTTTTATTTGAAAGTTTAGTATTTTAAACATATAAAAAAGTTTATACGAATATCGAATTTTGTGCATTTATATGATCTCGATAATACAAGTTGTATAAGTTTGGTCCCTTTCTGAACACTCTGTATATATACATATATATATATATATGTATATATATATAAATAAATATATAATTTATAGATAGAAGATGTTCGAAAGAGGAAACGAGCGTGGAAGAAAGCATCTCTCAACGGCATATCGTTTCGAATTCCTTCAACCTCTTCGAGAGAAAAGACTCGCGAGGAACGCGTTCGCTCGCGCGAGATTTTTCAAAGGTGCTCTACCGTTAATGCCAAGGCATAAATATTAAGCTGACCCGAAAAGGGCGGACGGGTGCTCCCGACGAGACACATTGAGCTCTCTCGTCGTAATTAGCGCGGGTCCATGGAATTCTACGATGGAAATCGCGCATAACTTGAGAAATTGGATTTCTTCGGTTATATTTAGCTACAGTTGAGGAAAGGTATATAGAGAGAATGATAGAGAAAGAGAGAAGGAAAAAAAAAGAGAGAGAGAGAGAGAGGACATCGTAAGAGAGCTTACGTTATTCTCTCTCTCTCTCTCTCTCGTTCTCTCTCAGTGTCTATCTCTGTCTTTCACTCATCTCCTTTTCTTTTTTCTTCATTACGCAGTCGTCTTTGCCCATTCAAAAGATTCTTCTTCTTCTTTGGCTCCTTCGTTCATTGCAGATGAAGAAGAAGAAGGAGAAGAAGAAGAAGAAGAAGAAAGAGAAGAAGAAGAGGAATAAAAGGTGCACATAATTTACGATACCGTTTTCACGACCGTGCGAGCGAGATGCTTCTGGTAAAAGATAAGGAGGTGTAGGAGGAAGAGAAGGAGAAGTAAAAGAAAGAGAAAGAGAGAGAGAGAGAGAGAGAGAGAGAGAGAGAGAGAGAGAGAGTGGAAAAGTGGGATAATACTTACCGTTAAAAGCCTATCGCGAATCTTTCGCGTTCGTCGACGAGAATTTACGCGCCATTTTTTCTTTCGATCGTTCGTCTTTCAGACCCCAAAAAACCTCTCTCCCTCTCTCTCTCTCTTTCTCATTCTCTCTTTATTCTTCTTTCTCATACGAAAAAGAGAGCTCGCGTTTTATTTTTCTTTTCGTAGCTGTTTCGATGTCGTTATATCGATTCGTATTCGTTTCCTCGTTTCACGAAACGAAAAGTTCGATGAGTAAAAAAATGAATTAATTCGATAAGAAAGATAGAAAAAGAAGAACAAAGAGAAAACGGAGAGAAAGATACAGACAGAAAGAAAGAGAGAGAGAGAGAGAAAGAGAGAAAAGAACTAATTACGAAAAGTTAAATTTCTCCCTTTCTCCAGCATAGTAAAGTAATCGTCGAATATCGAATAAAAGTTTCAAGTAGTCGAAAAAAGTGTGTATCCATGTATACGTACGCATCTATGTGTCTATGTATTTTCTAAAGAGTAATACGATTTATCCAGAATCGAAAGAGTTTAGTTGGTTTTCTCAAAGTTATTCGACTCATCGACTGGCACGTTTCTGAAACGTGAATCGACGAGTGAAATGCGTAAGAACCGTTCCGTGCAACGAACCGGAGGCTAATTTTAATTAGTTACTCTCGTGGGAATTTCCAATCCTTTTTCATCTCTTTCTCTTTCTTCTTTTTTCTCTTTTTTTTTTTTGCCTCGTAGACCCTCCCCGTCATATTCTTTTCTTTCATGATGCTCTGTGTCTGTCTGTCTGTCTGTCTGTCTGTCTGTCTGTCTATTCGTCTGTCTGTCTGTCTATTCGTCTGTCTGTCTTTTTTATCTTTATGTGTATATACGTGTGGTGTATATGTGTGTGATGCTATCTCTTCGCAGCAAGTTAAGAAATTACGGACCAGTCAAAGGAAGCAGCAACCCTCTCAACGATGCGTCGTCGACGTTCTCTCCACCCCATTTTCGAACTATCTTCAAAGTCTCCTCACGCGTTTTTTTTTCTCTCCACCTCTTGGATAATCGTTACAATGGAAAGTCTTTCATTAAAAAGGAAAAGAAAAGAAAAAAGGAAAGAAAGGAAGAAAGAAAGAAAGAAAGAAAGAAAAAGGAAAGTGGCGGCCGAAGCGTTCCGGAATATCTCTTCTGTGGTCATCGAGCTCGGTCTCGTACCCCTTTTGTGTTGTCTCTTTCACAATGGTAGAAAGAAAAAAATATCGCGTTGCTCCACGAGAGAAAGCTATTCTTCATTTGAAAGAGAGAGAGAGAGAGAAGGGAAAAGGAGAGAGAAAGAGAGAGATGGATTTATTAGAATCCTGACACATTTGTTAGAATAGTATTTGATATTAATAATTTAATGATAATGTAATGATGAATGATATAAAATATTTCATGGATATAGATATATAGATATATAATATAATGATAAAAATAATTAATATAAGAGTTTTGAATATGTAGATGTGGATATAGATGTAATATAGAAAAGAGAGAGAGAGAGAGAGAGAGAGAGAAAATGAATTTGTTAGAATTTTAATATAAATTTTTGATGTAACAGTAAAATAATAAATAATACTTAGTAAGTATGTAACAATTATACATACACAAGTATATAACGTAATGATAAAAATAATCAATATAAATTTCTGAATATCAAATAGATTTAATATAAAAAATCATAGGTAAAAGTTAATCCACTCTAATACTATTCTAGACAAAGTAATATAACGTAGTGTAATACAACTATATTCTAATAATATAAAATACATAATAAAATAGTACGAGTGAAATATAATCAGATCCAATTTGAGATGTAATAAAAAAACAAGAAATAATAATAATAAAACAAACAACAAAATAAAGAAACAAAAGTAGCGCATATACAAACAAACACACGCACGCGCACACACGTACACATTTATCACAAAATTAATAATACTAAAGATAATAAAGAACACAGAAATATAAAAAAAATAATATCAGAATACCAGAATACCCATATCATAAAATTTGTAATACTTTAAACAAATACACGCACATGATCATATGAAAAGAAAGATAAGCAGTCGATAGTCAAGAGAGTGAAAGAGTAAGAAAGAAAGAAAAAGAGAGAGCGTTCACGTTAAAACGTAGTCGATGAAAACTCGCCAACTATTTCTACGAAGGGAATAGTAAAAAGAAAGCCGCTTATGTATGTCACTATATTTACACACGAATGAAACGTAAAGGGTGGAAAGAAAAAGCAGCGATCTATCGTCATAGACTAAAATTCATTCTCTCTCTCTCTCTCTCTCTCTCTCTCTCTCTCTCTGTATGTGTTTTCGTGTGCATATGTGTGTACGTTAAGAAAAAAGGAAAATCTAAATCCTTCTAACACGGAAGACCCTGTATAAACAAATTAGTGGGTGGCTAGAAGCGTGCTCGATATACGATGGTCTTCTAGTCGTGGCTAACACACGCTCGTTGACTTCATCATCGTCATCCATCATTCCAACTCCTGTACCTAAGATACCCCTCCTATTTCTGCCCTTTAACCTTTTACATCGAACGTGCCTTTACCGAGTATCTCTCTCTCTCTCTCTCTCTCACTCTCTTTCTTTTTCTCTCGCTTTCTCTTCCTCTCTTTTTAATTTTACTATCGCTCTATTTAAGGAAGAGAACCATAAGTTTAATACCTTGCGGTCGTATGTTTGGTCTCAGCCAAGATGGTTATAAATATAAGTCTTATTCATTTTTATTTTTAAGTTGAGAATTTTCTTCTTCTTCTTCTTCTTCTTCTTCTTCTTCTTCTTCTTCTTCTTCTTTCGCTTTTCTTTTTCTTTTCTTTCTTTCGTTTTTTCATTTTTTCATTTTTTCTTTAACGTATAAATAGTCTTAAAAAGATGCGATAAAAAAATATTTTCGTTTAATCCGCACACATTTTCTTCTCCTTTTTTCTTTTTTATTTTCTTAGCCCGACGAAGGGATCACTCGTCATAGAAATCTCGTGCGACGAAAGAATAATTTTCTTTAATATCGTTACAGAATATTATTACAAAGATTGAATCGTCCAAACGGAAAGATAAATATATACATATATAAAGAAGAAAAAAAAATAGAGAAAAAGACACAATTTCTTTTTGAAAAGTTTAATTGATTTAATATAACAGAATATAATGTACATTAGAATGTTTCCAATTGAATGATTCATCTTGTAATATAGAAAAAAAAAGAATACGATCGTAAATTACGTTGATAAAAGTGATCTCATATAATTTAAATAAATGATATTCAATGATTGGTTTATTCTTCGCTAAATCTATCTTTATTTTAATCATTACTTTTACGTGCTTATCTTAGATAAATATATCTTTACTAATGCAATATCTTTTTCGTTATTTAATCATCGAATATAAATAATTCGATCATAATTCATATTACACACACACACACACGAACATATATATCATCTTTGTCATTACTTAATCTTAATCGAAAGGCAATAAATAACAATTTCCATTCTTTTTCCGTTGCAACCCCTCATCTAACGACCAAACGCATACAAGGTATATCTAATCTAATCCGAAAACAGCAAGAAGCCGATTAGACAAATCATCTTGGAAACTAAGTCGTCTGTCTATTCTCCAGTGTCATTCATACGTTACATCGTAAATGTCGGGGATAATAATATAATAAATCAAATAATCGACTTACGTATGTGTCCGTGCTGTATGTAAAAAAAAAAACAAAAGAAAAAAATTATCGAAGAGAAAAAAAAAGAAGAAGAACAAAGTATTAACAAAGTCGACGAATGTATTAGAACTTACTTAATTTCTTCATAACATTATTTCGAATATTCTTCCTTCGATAGGAAGGAACAGGATGAAAGCTTGACGTTATCTACCCTCAGTTTCCGGCGGCGCATCAAATAAAAAAAGAAAAAAAGAGAGAAAGAGAGAGAGAGAGAGAGAGAGAGAGAGAGAGAGAGAGAGAGAGAGAGAGAGGAATAAAGAAAGAAAAAGATAGAAAGAGAAGGTATCGAAAGAGACGGAGTTTTGAAACCACCGACTCGTTGACGTCGACGTCGACGACGAAGCGGACGAAGAGGACGAAGAGGACGAAGAGGACGACGTCGAGAGGGGTGACAGCAACAGTGACAGCATCTTCCGACACTGATTAATGATGAACAGAGTCAATGGTTAATGTCGCGGGGTGCGTAACTTTCCTTTCTCTTTCTCTCTCTTTCTCTTTCTCTACCTTTCCTTCTCACTCGTGCCCCTTTCGCCATTTTTCAATCACGTTCACCCTTCTTCGCATGACTTTCCAACTATGGAACGACTACGTATCCGAAAATTTCGAAGGACGGGTATCCTTCTCTAGCAATCTGCTTTATTAAATTCACGTACGAACGTCGTTAACTTTGAATCAACGTTAGCGTAGTACGATGGTGTGACATGCGGTGTCGAGGGTTATATATATATATATATATGTATGTATGTATGTATGTGTCTATGTGTCTGTATATATATGTATATATATATATATATATTAGACTGATTGCGAGTCACGTGGCTCGATCAAATTAACTATTTAAAATGGAAATGTTTGATCGATTACATCGACCTATCGTGGCATTAGAAATGTATTGAAGTTTAAAACGATTATTATGCACTTTGTCAATTCTTAAGTATTATTGCAATAATACAACAAATCGATTGTCTCTCGAAAATCTTTTCCATTAGAAAATTAGTATAATGCGAAATTATTTAGATTAAATTAGAATAATACGGAAAATGTTTCCCATTAGAAAATTGATATAATAAGGAATTTAATTATCTTTTGAAAATTTTGATAGCATTAGAATGATATGTTAAAATTTGAAATGTTAGATAATTGGAATAATATCTGTCGATTATCTTTCGAATATTTGAAGTATTTAAATATAATCGAAAAGATACAAATTGATTATCTTTCGGATAATCGGATCTATTAAAAATCTTTGAAGCATTAAAAAATAAATCTGGCTGATCGTGTAAAAGAAATAATCGGATAATGTTGTAATCGTGTTTGATCGTTAAAAAAATTTACAATCAATTTGTTATCTAAAGAAGAAACATTTATCGATATATTTATTACTTTTATCAATAAATAACATTAACGAGATATAAATATTTCATTATTAAAAGTTACTCTCATTACTCTTATTATTTCTCGTTAATCAAATAGAATAAGTTAATAGAATAATAATAGACTTAATTAATAGAATAATAATTTTTGAGAGGTTGCTTTTTGAGAGACTCGTTTGTTGATGCTATTATATTTTAATCAATAAATCGTTATCGAGAACTTTCGTTATAACTATATAATATACTCTCATTACTCTCATTCTTCTTTAATCAAAACTTAGGGAAAACTCGTTTTAATATCTCTTACACGGGAACTGGATATTTTAAGTTTGATGACTGGTACATTCGCCGAGAGAGTGAAAAGTCAAGAATCCCTTCTCGTTGAATATCTCAAAGTTGACCGAGGATCCTCAATAAATTAGCAAGAGCTTTCGAGATGACTCCACGTTCAGGAACTCGGTCGGCAAATGCAAATCATTTCTCTCTCTTTTTCTCTCTCTCTCTCTCTCTCTCTCTTTATTTTTCTTTCTCTCTTACTTTATCATTCTCCAGTCTTTCCCACTTAATCGACGTCGCCGGAAATATCCGTTTAAGCGAATCTGGTATTTATATTGGCGATAAACGGCGAATGCATATTAAAACATGCAAATTGACTAGATAAAAATTCGGCTCGCTACTTCCCCGCCCGGTTTCGCGCGTTTTAAGCGGAACGACGTTGCTGAGCTATGGAGATTTTAGGGATTCTCTCTCTCTCTTTCTCTCTCTCTCTCTCTCTTTCTCTCTCTGTGTCGCAGACCGGAAGGGTGTACCATGCTTTACTAGCTCCGATCGAACGAAGAGGGGAACGTACATAGCGCGATGTCGATGGGAACGATTCGACGTTGTACACTTCGGTCAACGTGCCACCATCACCACACTACTACCATCACCATCACCACTACTATTACCACCATCGACGTCGTCGTCGTCGTCATCCCTTCTCTCCTTCCCTTTATCCTCGCTAACTCCCAAACCACGGTATTACGTTTTGCTGTGTCGACATAAATTCTCATGGCGTAAAAATGTAACGATCGACGGAGTAACACCGATACGAACTAATACATGCGTTACATTAATACCTATACGTATAATCTCGACTATATATATACATGGCATACGCAAAGAGAAGAGAAGAGAAGTTAAAAGATATTTCAAAACGAAAGATTATTTTTTCGATAAGGATAATTAGCGTTCTGGCCTCTCCTCCTTCGTACTCGGCGACCATAAATGGCCCGTAAATCCTTGCGATTCGCTCGCGATGAGCACTTCTGTTATTTCACAATATATCGCACGAATGACGATCATCGGGCTTCGTAAATATCAAACCATTTCTTCGAATCGCCATACCTCTTTGCAATAACTCTGCGTTTCGCGCGATCCGACCGAGATTATCTCTATCTTTTTCTTTTTCTTTTTCTTTATCTCTCTCTCTCTCTCTCTCTCTCTCTCTCTCTCTCTTTCTCTCTCTCTCTCTCTTTTTCTCTCTATTCCACATTCTCGTTGACGTCGTGGGTGCGTTTCTACGGGGTCACTACTCGCAAAGTCCGTCTCGTAAGAGAGCGCTCATTGTTAAACGATCGATAATGTCGCTGTCACAAATTTTCCTATCGCGAACACAATGGCGGGAGCTTTCACAATTTCGTCACCTCGATCTCGGTTACGATCGACCGCGATACTCCGGAGTTTCCAGACGTCCTTCGAGCGTTCCTCGCGCTGATAGATTACGTTCGTGTCTATCTCTCTTTCTTCCTCTCCTTCTCTCTCTCTCTCTCTCTCTCTCTCTCTCTCTCTCTCTCTTTCTTCCTTTTCTTTTTCTTATCTCTCTTTTTTTTTTTATTATTATTCAGCATGCGTGACAGAAGTATAATCGACTACTTACATTTTGCACGAGGCAATAAAGTAAAAGAGGAAAAAAAAATCCGTCGTTAACATCGATTTGTGAAACTACGAATATCATTTTCCCATTACACGTTTTTTGCTCCTTTTTTTTTTTCTTTTAAAGAAAAAAGAAGAAGACGAAGAAGAGAGAGAGGGAGGGAGAGAAAGAGAGAGAAAACACCGATTTCGATTCATTAGAACTCGTAACATTTCTCTCTCTCTCTCTCTCTCTCTCTCTCTCTCTCTCTCTCTCTCTGTCTCTCTCTCTCTCTCTCTCTCTGTCTTTTTCTCTCTTTCTTTTTTCCTTCCTTCGACGTTTTCTATCTTCGCGCTTTCTTTCGAAGCCTATTTTAATTTATAGCCCAATTAGTAAGTAAGTTAATTATGGATATACGGTATAGTGGGATATTCTTATATGCACTTATGCCATTTTAATAAAGTTCTCGTTCGGTAAGTAAATACATGGTACATGGTACTTAGAACGCATAGCACAGGTCGTTAACGTTCAACACGCTCAATACGTAGGAAGTTGTATTTATTCGAATCTATCAATAAACGCATTTATTCTCTTCTAAGAGCGAACGAACGAACGAACGAACGAACGAACGAGCAAGTGAATAAGTAACTAAGCTGAAAGAGAGAGAGAGAGAGAGAGAGAGAGAGAGAGAGAGAAAGAGAGAAAGAAGAGAGTAGTGTTTTCAAACCATGGCTCAACTCTTACCTACAACTCGTGCGTGGACCCGCTTACGTTCCGTCGTCGGAGTCGAGTGAACGAACGATTGCAAATGCACGCGATAAAGTAGATGGACGGGCTAAAGACGCGTAGGTGTGTGTTTCAGCGTCACAAAATAATGATGACCGAAGTCGGCAAACGGTTTCACCGTTAAGTACCAACCGGTTCTCTCCAACTACCGTCGTCCTGTGTTCTCGTAACGTTATTTACTCGAACGTCCATACCACCGTTCCGTAAAGTCCCTTTTCTCTCTTATAATTTCTCTCTCTCTCTCTCTTTCTCGTTCTTTTTCTCTTGAAACGGGTGGAACTTTTAGCTTTCAGAAGGACTTCATTAAGGATCGATTAAGTAGAATGAGAAAAGAGAAACGAAACGAACAAGAGAAACGTCATTTTAAAACCGCTAAACGCGCTTTTGCTCGAAATAAAAGGAATAACGAAAACCATTTAGAACGCATACACACACACACACACACACACACGAACATATATATATATATACGTATGTATATAGTTAGAGGTATGTAAGCGTATGAACAGGAGCATAAATTATATAACCATAGTCGCTATTCATCCGAGCATCCATTTTGCGGTGAACGCAGCACCGAGAACTCGACCGACCCTTCCAACCTCTCCTCTCTCTCTCTCTCTTTCTCTATATCTCCCCTTATACCTCTCCTCTCCCCTCTCTTTCTCATTCTCTCTTCCTTCCTTCCATTCTACATGCCGGCTAATATTCAATTCCGCATAGTCTCGTAAACTCCGTACTACAAAGTTCGCTGAACGTGCACGACGATAGAACGACGATGATGACGCCGACGACGTCACGGTCTCGGATTTTCGGCGAAGACAGAAACCGCAAGCGGTTTCTACACCGCAAAATACGACGCGTGGATCGTTAAGTAAGCCGCCCGTTGCACTTACGCTCGGTCTATTATATTTCGAGTGCTTTCACTCTCATATCGCTTGCTCCGAGTCAATTTTGTCATAACGAAAATTACTCCTGTCTCTAGTTTCACTTTACTTATCTATCTTTGGAGAATCTACGTAGAAGGAGCAAGAAGACGTCTTGAACAATAAGTATTTGATTTAATGAGATATTTTCATCGCTGTTACAATATTTGGATATATGGAAAGTTTCTTTTTTTTTTTATTGTGTGTGTGTGTGTGTTTCTTTTTCTTCTTTCCCGATAAAACGCAATGATAAAGTATCTGTTTAAATCTATATAATTCAATTTTTCTTTTTTCTTCTTCTTTTCCGATAAAACGCAAAGCTTAAATATCTGTTTAAATCTATATAATTCAATTCTTATCCTTTTTTCTTTTTTTTTTTTGATTCAGAGAGAAAATTATACAAAGCGAAATATATAATGGACTAAATTTTAATTAGTATAATCAAACTGCCATACTGGGTATAACTTATTAGTCAGTGGACATTAATATAAGTTAATAAAATGAAAAAAAGATTCGTTTTATAAAAAGAGAGAGAGAAAGAAGATTGAAATAAAACTCGAGGAAATATAGAAAAATATATAAGTACGTAACTTACAAAGTTGCATCGAGTTACTAAAGCGATTAAAGTGAAATCATATTGGATAGTAAAATTCAATTATATCAAATAATAATCACAATAATAATCGTAATGAATTATTTCGCAATTTTCTGATATATTAAATAATGAAATTTTTATATGACGAAATTAAGTGATGAAATATTATAATATCGTTTTACCAAATTAGTTATGCGGTATAAAGAAATAACATACTAACGGATGTTGGAAATTCATCGTTGAAGGAGTAATAGTAAATTAAAGATAAGATGAACCTAATCGTTTCGTATGCAACATATGCCCACGTATGTCTACCTCCGTCTAGCTGCCTACGATCTACAAGGTGTGATCAAAGAATTTCGAGACACGTAACATTTCTAAAACGTTTCGGATATTGTATAAAACATTAGAAATATTCGTATATAGAAAAATTGTAAAATTGATCGAAGAAAATAATTTTTAAATTAATTAAAGAAGAGGAAGAAGAAGAAAACAAATAAACAAAAATTTTACGATTAACGAAATCTTTTCGATCGAGAGTTTCTCTTAATCCTTTGATTGTTATTAAAAATCGAATATATATATATAAAAAAAAAAAGAGAAAAAGATAAAAAATCGCCTGATATCGATCGACGAATGATCCTTCGAGAAATCGTGTCCTTCGAGTGAAGTCATTTCGCAAACATGGCGCCAGAACGTGAAGTATAATCTTGGGACAACGGTTACCTGCAAAATAAAAGAAACAGTACACGTGTCGTTAGAAAGTATAAACACGATCTAAACTTTATCATTATCACTATCGACTAGTCGTCTATAATTTCTCTTGATAATAATTCAACGTCTAAGTGAAAGAGACATTTCGATTGTAAAAAGAATTAAAATTACATATTATATGTGTTTGTTAATACATGTTATTGTTAATATATTTAATATATATCGACAATATATATTAATACATATTATCGAGATAAATCATAAAGATCCGTTTTGAAACTTAATATAAACTTAATACAAACTTAAAATAAATAACTTAATATAAATTTAAATAATATAGCTTAATATATCTTAAAGAAAAAAAAAAGAAAGAAAGAAAGAAAGATCAGAAAAAGATAAAAACCAGATCATTCCAAAGATCACAGAAAACATTAATAAAAATATATTAAATTTTCAAGTATGTGCCAATATAAATTTCCATGAGAACCACTGATTTAAAATAAACATTTAACCGAGCGGAGCACGAACGACGATCTCGGGTTACCGTTGACAAAATATTATTGTTAGCTCGTACACACACACACACATACACACACATCCACATCCACACACATACACATTCATATATCCATACATTAATGTATAGATTCATACATCTATGTAGAGAGATACGTGTTCGATTATGCGAGAGAAGTATGAACGCATAAGTGCGCCCAAGAAGTTCGTCCCGTTTACCTTTGATATTACGACTCGTGTGATTTCGATTTAGCGCACGCGCCAGAACCTTTCATCGTACGGCGAATTATCTTAGCTGCGCTTAACTGCGCTTAGCTGCGCTACTGTGTACACATATCTCTCATGATAATAAGGAACACGATCTCTCTCTCTTTTTCTATCTCTCCCTCTCTTTCTTTCTTTCTCTCTTTCTTTGTCTTTCTCTTTCTCTCTTTTTCTCTCTGTCTTTCTCTGTCTTTCTCTCTCTTTCTCTCTGTCTTTCTCTCTGTCTTTCTCTTTCTCTCTCTTTCTTTCAACGTCGAACGAACCCACGCCTTTTATTGTTACGTTCAGTGCTAATGCGAGCAAACGTCAATCGCTAATTTGTCATCGACACAAGTCAAGTTTCTCGATCGTGATCGACCGATACTTAAATAATCGAAAATAATGTATGCACGCGAGTTAAGATATACAATAGAGCTTGTATTATCTTAATGTTATTACTATCCGTACGTATTTATTAGTTATACTTTCTTACATAACATTTTATGTACCTATTTGTATTTCTATCTTAATGTTTCGATTTCTCTATCACTATTTCTCTCTCTTTCTTTCTGTATTTCTATCTTAATGTTTCGATTTCTCTATCACTATTTCTCTCTCTCTCTTTCTTTCTCTCTCTCTCTCTCTCTTTCTCTGTTTCTCTTTCTTTCTTTCTTTCTTTCTCCTTTTATAAATTAATTTGATTATAATGATTTGTTGGAAACGTCCAAGTATTTGTAAAAATATTGCCGAAAATCTAAGCTGTCTTTGTTGGAAAAAATAATTCTTTTGGATTTAAATTAATAAATAAATAATTAAAATGTTGTAGTAAATAAATAGATAATAGTAATAAAATAATAGTAATAATAATAATAATCATTATAAAATAAATAGTAAATAAGTAAATAAACAATAACAGACAATATATTATATTTCGTTAATATTAAAAATTAATAATTTAATTAAATTTGTTAAAGGTAGAAAGAGAGATAAACGTATTGAAATTAATTTCACTTTATCTTTATTACACGATTCGATTTTCTCTCTTAAACGTATAAAATTCGACACTATACAAGTTATAGTATTACTTATATCAATACGATGATATTGTATGAAAAAAAAAAAAATAACATACTTTAAAAAAAGAAAAAAGAAAAAAGATATTAAAAACATTGTATACGAAGTAAATTAATTTCGTGATGATTAAAGTTTAATAAAATTAAGAAAATATATTCAGAAGTATGTATCCTTCGAAAATTATTAATTACGTCTCTTTATTTCAAGATTTCACTATAATCTTTTCTAATAATTTCACATATCTACTCTCTCTCTCTCTCTCTCTCTCTCTCTCTCTCTCTCTCTCTCTCTCTCACTCTATTTAATCATTTCTTTCAAATATTCGAATAAATAAAAAAAATTACGATTAGAAAATACATATGATAAGTTAATTTATATTTACATCGCAAGCTTCTTATCAATAATCATCGGACAATATTCTTATCGTCATTAATCCATCCACTCATCTCGTTTTTCTTATTCCCAAGTTTAAAATCGTGAGCGGAGCTAATGATAACATACGAATTTTACGATCGTCCGTCCTCTTACGAATACAACCAAGTTTTCTCGATACACGGAGACTTGTATCATCATAATAGGCGTTTGTCATAATTCTTTCTTACGTTTACGATGTGTACGTGTATGCGTGTATGTATGTGTGTATGTATGTGTGTACGTTCGCCTACGGAATCCAAGTTATAATATCGCACTAAGGGAAACATCGTCCTCTCTTTTCTCTCTCACTCTCGCTCTTACTCTCACACTCTTTCTCTCTCTCTCTCTCTCTCTCTCTCTCTCTCTCTCTCTCTCTCTCTCTCTCTCTCTCTCTCTCTCTCTATTTCTTTTTCTTTTCTCGCTCGTTCGCACTTCCTTCGCGGAATTTCGAACTAAAATATCTCCGGGTGTATACTACGAGTCGTGGCTCGTTTTAGATTAATCCGGCAGCGGCACTTTACGAGCCGTAAATTTTATCACGAAGGATACACGAATAACGAGTAAAGAGAGAGAGAGAGAGAGAGAGAGAGAGAGAGAGAGAGAGAGAGAGAGAGAGAGAGAGAGAATGGTCTCTCTTTTTTCTTTAAAAATGACCTCGCTCTGATTTTATACCACACTTTGTCCCTCTTAAATGAAACTATCGATAATTATACTTTGAAATCATAACATCGATATTATTGTATTTTTAATTTTGTTCAGCTTAATAATAGAATTATTAGTAATTATTCTGTTATGGATATGTCAAGATATAACTCAAATATATATATATATATAAATCTTTAAAATCATAATATATATAATGTCGAAAGAGAAAAAAAGAGATAGTAGTCTCTCTCTCTTTCTCTCTCTTTTTTTTTGTTCATGAAAAACAATCCATCGTCTTAATTTTATTCTATACTTTCCTCTTCTTAATTAAAACTATCGATAATTATGTCCTAGAACGTTTCGATATTATTTTCAATTTTGTTTAGCTTAATGATAAAATTATCAATAATTATTCTATTATAGATATATCAAGATATAATTCATGTGTATCTTTGAATTCGTAATATTCATAAAGTAAAAAAAAGAAGAGAAATAATAGTCTTTCTCTCTCTCTCTTTCTCTCTTTCTCTCTCTCTCTCTCTCTCTCTTCTTTTTTTCTCTCTTTCTCTCTGTTTCGTTAAAAACGACCTCTCGCTGATTTTATTTCACATTTCTTAATTAAAAGTATCGACCATTATATTCTGGTATGTTAATATGTTATATTTTACATATACATATATGTACACATACACAAACTTATATACGTATATATATATATATGAAAGGAAAACATAGAGAGACAGGAAAAAAAGGGAATTTATAGAACTGATCATATGTAAAAGGATACAGAAAAGGAGAATAAAAAAATATGGGAAGAGAGATATTAATATCTCGTTTCTGTAAAAACGATTTTTAATGTAGAAAAAAAAAAAGAGAGAAAGAGAAATAGTAGTCTCTCTCTTTCTCTGTCTTTCTTTCTCTTTTTTACATAAAAAAGAAAAATAGAACGAGCTTGATCCAATTTTACTTCACATTCTTTCTGCTCAATTATTCACAAGAATTATTCACAATTATCCCGATATATCAAGATATATATCTATTTAATATGTATCTCCGAATTTATAAAACTGACGATACAGTATATAGACATGTATATAATAAAATAATAAAGAAAAAAAAAAGAAATCATAATGGGAGATGAAATATGGATTTTCGATTTTAATCCTATCATTTTATAATCGACACTTTAAGCAAAATCTATTTGTAAAATTCATCATTTACAGCGTATCATAATCGACACAATTACTCACAATTATTACGATATACCAAGATACATCTATTTAAAATACCTATCTTCGAATTTATAAAATTGACGATACGGTACATAAATACCTATATAATAAAGTAATAAAAAAAAAGAAAAAAAAGTCATAACGTTAATATCAAAAAAAAAAAAAAAAGAAGAAGAGGAACGAAACGAAACGAATCGACCGTTGATTTAATCCTACTGTTTCTAAAAATCGAACTGTTAAAAAAAGAGAAAAAGAAGTCTAGTTGTACAATTTGTCATTACCAATAAAAGCGGAATGAAAAAGAAAGAGGATGCTGAAGAAAAAAAAAGAAGAAAAAAAAAGAAGAGAAAAAGAGAGAGAGAGAGAGAGAGAGAGAGAGAGAGAGAGAGAGAATGGAAAAAAAAGGAAAAAGAAATTCGGAAATTCGTTTATCGGGAGCTCTTCGTTAAATTTTCGGGAGAATTTTGAAGGTGTCGCGGGCGATTTAACGATCGCACTTTCAGCTGGAACGAGGGTCGAGCCTAACGAGTCTCGTACGTTCCACGAGTCGATGTTAACGTTCGCACGAGTCCGAAGCAATTAGCTCTGTGGCAGTGCTGGCAACGGCAGCATCACCACCATACTAAGAGAAAGAGAGAAAGAGAGAGATAGAGAGAGAGAAAGAGTGAGAGAGAAAGAGAGAGACCCCCGATTAAAAAGGGTCCTCTCCGTACGTTTTCGTGGCTACACAGCGGGACGTCCATGACAAATCGCTCGAATACTTGGCAAATGTTGCGCGTCGAATCGCTCCGATAGCGAGTAAACGATGCTCGATCGTCCATACTTGCGGCCGTACTTGGAGTCTTTGTCATTTTAAATAGCGCCCGGGGTTCCTCGGATTTCTTGCTAATCGATTTCGAGCAACCCTTCTTCTCTACCTTCTCTCTCTTTATATATGTATATATATATATATATATAAACTTTTATTTATACATATTATATACATATTATATTTTATTATATATTTAAATTATTTTTTATATATACATATTATATATTATATACATATTATATATATAATTCTTTATTTTATATATATATATATATATATATATATCTTGCTATGTCTGTCTCTGTTTTTCTTTCTCTATTATAAATTTCATATTTCGATCTAATCATTTTTTAAAACTACGCTAAACTACTGTAAGTTTATTGTAGATGGATTATTTTAATGACTTATAGTCGTATCGTGGCCACGTGAGAATTATAATCAATATAAGTAATATTATTCTATTTTTATTTTTTCTTGATATTATAATATTTTGTTAAGAATGGATGTTCGTATTGTGACATGAGAATTATATTCGATTATTATGAAAGCTTTTTATATGTTCGATATATGTATAGATCGTATATATTTTATATGTTTGAATATATTCTACCTATATTGGTCGTGAAATTATGTATTTAGAGATTTTTGAAAAGTTTATTAAACTGTGCAAGTTTATTTCGATGAAATTGTTTAATAATGAATACTCGTATGATGTAATATGAGAATTATGTTCGAGAAAAGTGTAATATTATGTAAGTCTTTTACGTGTTACGAGCAGACGCATTATCTAATTCTAATCTAATGATTGTTATAATTCTATAATAATAATTATAGCTACATTAAGCGATAATTATATCTACATTAGTTGCAAAATTATTGCATCTAGCCACGTTCGAATAATACGCTAGACTCTGTAAATTTATTTCTATGTAATATCTCAACAATGATTTTCATATTTTTTATATGAAAATTATATATTCGACAAGTATTATGAAAATTTTCGAAATATTATAAAAATGATAAACGTATTGCTCGATTCAAATCTAATAAAATTTATATAGTTTTAACAATTATATCGTGCAATAATTGAAAAATTGTAATATATTAACGATTAATTTTGTAAAAAAAAAAGAATACAAATATTGTCATTTTTCACACCATATTCCACTCTAATATTTGCTTTCAAAAATATATTATTTCTTTCTACAAATTTCTAACGAAACGAACGACGTATTAAATAATTAAAAGAACACTATGTGATTTAAAAAAAAAAAAAAAACTTTAACGAACGTGTACCAGGCGATCTGTCAGGGAAAAGAGAAAAACTAAAAATAAATAAAAAAAAAAGAAAAGAAAAGAAAAAAAAGAAACCATTCTCCAAATGGAAATAAAATAAATTTAAATTAATCCCACAAATCGTATAACAATAACTATAATAATAATAATAAACAAAATATGAAATTAATCTCATAATCATATAACATAAATCATATAATAATGATATAACAATAAAATTCCTAATAAAAAAATTATTATTTAATCAAAGAAACGTTACATACATGTATTAACGGACGATATATTCGATATTCCTAGATTCGAATTAGAAATGATAGAAATTGTTCGAGCTTTCATCCTCTCTTGAATTATTTCTCAAGGATATCGAAGCAGACGTTTCGATTTAACAGACAGGAAGAAGAACTTAGACTGACGTATCCTCGCGAAACGCGTTAACGCGTCTCGATCGGCTTTACGTTCAGAGAAAGAGAGAGATAGAGACAGAGACAGAGACAGAGAGAAATAGAGAAAGAGAGAAAGAGAGAAAGAGAGAGAAATCTTTCTTACAGATAGAGACAGAGGGAGAGCCCTAATGCTCGCCTTAATGTTCACCGCGATTAGAGAGTCGGAGAGTGCCGAGCGTCCGTTAGATTCTCATCATCGAGGGCCGTCGTCACACCGTCACCATCACCAACATGAATTTCTTCTTTTTCTTTTTCTTCTTCTTCTTCTTCTTCTTCTTCTTCTTCTTCTTCTTTCACCGTGAGAAGCTTAACGGTACGCGTACACGAGACGACGAATGACGACAACAAGAAGGGGAATATACTTTAACGCATTAACTGTCATTGAAGGGTACCGATGACTAGCACTTTGCTCTGTCGACATGAAATCTAACATGTGTACGTTTGTATCGTAGATACCCGATACTAAGTAGTTGGAATTGATAACGAACTTATAGGATATAATAAACGCGGGATATGCGAATGTCATTTTTGTTGAATGTATTCTGTTTCTATTCTGAGAAAAAGAAAGAAGATAAAGGAAGAAACATTTACGATAATATTTTTAGACATTTTATGTAAATTGTAATTCTTCGATAATTATTACACTCGTGATTAATTTATTTTTTAAGTTATTTGTAAAATTAAAATATTTACTACGGGATAATATTTATTATAGAAATTTTTGAAAGGAATTATTTTAATTTTGTAACTTAAAGAATGAGATTATCAATTGATAACGTACTTATAAAATATAATACGAGATATGTAATAATGTTTTTTTTTTATTATACAACAAAATTTTTTTGTTTTATTTATATTCTTTATATTTATATTCGTTTAATATTAGTTTGAATAACGAGAGAGAGAGAGAGAGAGAGAGAGAGAGAGAGAATCTAAAATATAATATATGTAAATACAATTTTTTTCGTGAAAACAGAAAAACGAAAAAAGATAAATAAATACAATGATAAAAGCCTGAGAACATACGTATCTAACTATCTATAGAAATATAATCAATTATTCATATAATAAGATCAGCTAACATTTCCTATGGCGTGGATTATAAAAATTTCCAAATAAAATTCTCTCCATAATAGAATTGACAATAAATAAATATTTTTCATAATAAACAAAAAAAAATAAAACATAAAGAGAAATAAAGGATAACATGTAAGAAAAGTCAATATAGATCGAGATAGATCATAAAATAGAAAATAAAGAAGACGAAGAAAGAATACGAAAAAAAAATACGAAAGAAGAATACGAAAGAAGAATACGAAAAAAGAATACGAAAAAAGAATACGAAAAAAGAATATAAAAAAAAGAATACGAAAATAGAATACAAAAAAAGAATACGAAGAAAGAATACGAAGAAAGAATACGAAGAAAGAATATGAAGAAAGAAGAAGAGAAAGAATACGAAGAAAGAAGAAGAGAAAGAAGAAGAAGAAAGAAGAAGAAGAAAGAATACGAAGGAAGAAGATGAAGAAAGAATACGAAGAAAGAACAAGAAGAAGAACAAGAATAAGAAGAAGAAGAAGAAGAAGAAGAAGAAGAAGAAGAAGAAGAAGAAGAGAAAGGAGAGATGGTTGATCCTATATATCGGAAAGGGACGGTTCAAGTCGGGTCCAGCGATTCGTGCGTTCGGTTGAGAGAAGTTTGCATTCGGAGTAGGCAGGTATAACTCCTGGGAGCGGAGCCTATTTTGTATAACCAGTTCCGCCGGAGTAAAGATTTACGATCGTGCTTCTCATCTCTCTCTCTCTCTCTCTCTCTTTCTTTCTCTTACTTACCCTTTCTCTCTTTCTCACGTGAACGCAGGCTTCCACGGCAATCCACTACTCGCATCTCGTCTCTCCGTCTCTTCTCCGTTCTCTTCTTCTCTCTTTCAAGAAACGAAAGACTTTCTGGTTTGCGCTCGCTTAGCGACTTATCATCGTTCGGCACTCGCCTCGAACTTATCGGCGTTTCGACTTCGTTCGCGCACGAAGGACGACGCGTTACTACGGAAGGAAATGTTTACGTTCCTCGAACTTCATCGTTCCAACCATTTCCTTCGCTATCTCCATTTCTATCTATCTATCTATCTATTTATATCTTCTTCTCTCTCTCTCTCTCTCTCTCTTTCTGTCTTTCTTATTTTCTATCTATCGTATTTACGTATCGGAGTTCCTTCGATCCAACCATTCGAAGATATGACTTGTATGTTTCTGGTTATATCCTTTAAAATACAATTCCAACTGAGAGTTATTTTATTTATTTATTTATTTATTTATTTATTTATTTTCTTTTTCATTCGATCTTTTACTTCGATAAGGAATCTCTCTTTCTCTCTTTATATTTCTCTCTGTCTATATCTCTCTTTTTCTTTTTTATTTCCTACCTATCGTGTTCACGAATCGAAGTTTCTTTAATTAAGGAACGTATATTGTATATCCTTTTCTCGACGATCAAGACGTTAGTTAAATTCTTTAAAGTAAAGATTCGATGTGAGGGTGTATTATTTGTATATATTTTGTTTTCATTTGATCTTTCTCTTCGATGAGGAATCTCTCTCTCTTTTTCTCTTTCTCTCAACTTCTCTCTTTCTGTCTTTTTTATTTTCTATCTATCGTGTTTACGTATCAGAGTTCCTTCGATTCAATCGTTCGAAAGTATGACTTGTATCTTTGTGCTTAAATCCTTTAAAACACAATTCGAAGCGAGAGTTATTTTATTTATTTTATTCTCTTTTTCATTTAATCTTTTTCCTCGATAAGGAATCTCTCTCTCTCTCTCTCTCTCTCCCTCTCTGTCTCTTTTTTATTTTCTATCTATCGTGTTTACGAATCGAAGTTTCTTTAATTAAGGAATGTATATTGTATGTTCTTTTCTCGACGATCAAGACGTTAGTTAAATTCTTGAAAGTACGATTCGATGCGAGGGTGTATTATTTATATATATTTTCTTTTCACTTGATCTTTTTCTTCGATGAGGAATCTCTTTCTTTCTTTCATTTTTATTCTTTATCTATCGTGTGTACGTATCGGAATTTCTTCGATTCAATCGTACGAAGGTATGACTTGTATGTTTGTATTTAAATCCTTTAAAACACAATTCGAAGCGAGAGTTATTTTATTTATTTTCTTTTCTTTTTCATTTGATCTTTTTTCTTGATAAAAAATCTCTCTCTCTCTCTCTCTCTCTCTCTCTCTCTCTTTAATTTTCTATCTATTCTTCGACTAAAGTATAGACATAAATATATTCTATGTTCTTTTCTCGATAATCGGAACATTAGTTAATTAAATTCTTTAAAATACAATTCGATATGAGAGTGTATTATTTATTTATTTATTTATTTATTTATTTATTTTGTTTTCACTTGATCTTTTTCTTCAATAATGGAATCTATCTATCTATCTATCCATTTATCTATCTATATCTTTTTCTCTTTTTTATTTTCTACTTATCGTATTTACGAATCAAAGTTTCTTTGATTAAAGAATATATATTGTATGTTCTTTTCTCGAGGATCAAGACGTTAGTTAATTATATAGTTAGTTAGTTAATTATAATTATATTATTCGAAATGAAAGTGTCTTATTTATTTACTTTTTTTTCTACTTGATATCTCTTTTCCAGTAAAGAACTGTAAAGTTCGATATAATAGAAATACGTATGATTTCATTTTATTAGAGAATAAAAGCTTGATCCTTTAACGATCAATAATATAAATTGTATTGATAATTTGTTAATTTTTTAAATTCGAGGACACGAATCAATGAAAGATCGAAAAATGCGATGGATTATAGATCAAAGAGATAGATACAATATTTTTATGGTCAGTTTAATTGAGTTAAATTAAAGAAATAAATTTCTTATTGAGTTTTAACGTCTAACATGTTAAAGTTCGATTCAGATAAAAGAATTTAAACAATTTCTATTTAGTTTAAACAAATTTTATCATTAAAATTAAATTTCCAATTCTAAATACACACATATATACATACACAAACATATATATATATATATATATATATATATATATATATATATATAATTTTCTGCATAAACCATGATGTTAAATTAATAAAAAAAAATAATTTTTTATAAAAAAAGAATTAACATTCTCCATAAAACGTATTATCGTAAAAACCGTATTATCATAATTTCGTATTTAAATCATAATCAACAATAAATTGTTCTTTTCTTTTTTATGACTTTTTACGTTTATTATCCTTTCCCAATAACAAATATCCCATAATTTTTATGTCAATAAGATTTAAACAACAAAACTATACTTTCGATCTTAATGAACTTAACGAATTGTTAAAAAAAAAAATTAATTGAATTAGATCTAGAATTAAATTGGACTCGAACGAAAGGATCAAAAAATACGAAATATCGTAGAAATCGATCGATCGATCGATCGATCGATCGATCGCGTGATCGCGGACTATAAAATTCTTTTTCATTTTATACTAGACTCGTTCTTTTACATGAACCTGATCGCACACGATTTACCATTAAATTACGGACTTTTAATGAGACACCATAATATGATTAAGGATCGATCGAATGAGAGAAATAATATGCTCACACTTATACATTCACATTTATGCATGCACACTATACATACGTATAAACACATACACACACACACACACACACACACACACACATATATATATATATATTAGATATATATATTTAGAGAGCGTATCATGAAATTGTTGAAAGTAATCGAGAATAAGGAGAAATAGAACGTCTATGTAACGAGACAAATGGATTCACCAAGCCGCTGAAATGCCTTTTCAATGCGTGAAAGATAGGAAAGGTCGGCCGAGCCTTCGATGCAATTTAGCGCTAAGAACAACGTTCCTCGATCGATATCATAGATCTGAACAAGTGAAATCTCAGCAGTAAGTAAAACCAAATCGAAATCAAATCGAAATAAATAAATCTAACCGGTTAGATAGATATCCAAGAAATTCCAGAGAAATCTCTTTGCCAATATATACTTTTGGTGTCCTTTAAACGAACATTATCGATCATTCGAGATATTATTTATCTATACAGATACATACATACCATCGTTTTAAGGAGAAATTCGTAGTAAGTTAACAATTCGAAAGATCCAATGGTTTAAGATTGATAATCGTTGCTTGGTATTCAGTTACGAATGGAAAACGATAGAAGGTTGCTAACTGATCGACGGAAATCCGCTTTGAACGGAGGAAAAGCAAATGGTGGTGATGGTGATGGTGAGTTAGTGAAAGAGGGAGAGATGAAGGAGAAAGAGGGTTGAATCGAACAGCCGGTGTCCCGTCGGCATGAAAATAATTACTAGACTAAATCGGTAATAGAAGCTACGATTTATAGCAGTATATTCCCTCTCATAGAGAGTCTACCGGCACGTAAACCAAACGGAAGACTTTGTCGTTAAGGTTTAAGCATAAGGATAATTGCCGATATTATTTATCGATCGAAAATGTCGGCTCTTTTTCTATATATCTTTCTCTCTTTCTCTTTCTTTTTTTCTCTCTTTCTTTTTTTCTTTTTCTTTCTCTTTTAGCGAATAGCGGAAGTTCGGCTCCTTTGGTCGGTCCTTCCCCTCGGTAACATTTTACGATCCCTTTTCTTGTACTTTCTACGAGCCTCTAAAACGATAGGAATAACCATCGTAATGGAATTCGTACGGGTTCCTAGAGAAAATATTTCTTCAACGATTTTATACCGATATAGACAACGGATATCCTCGATCTTGTATGAACCCTTTCATGGTTCTACCCATCAAATCTTGTGATTATTTTCTCTAATATGTATTTATTTGAATGGCTTTTTCTTTTCTCCTCGTCTTTTATTTATTTTTTTTTCTTTTTTTTTCTTCGTTCAATAGAATTTCAAATCGTCCATACTTTCTATTCTGGGTATTAAATTATTTAATTTTTTGTATATTAATTATATCAATGTAATATAAACTGCGAGTAAGTGAAAACTGTGTTCGTCGTTCATAAATTAATTTAGATATACCTATGGATAATTTCTAAGAGAGATAAGATTACAAAAGAAAAGATAAAGCACATTTATATAGGATATAAATATATTTCATTTTTGATTTAATATATATATATAAAATATATTATAATATATCTTTTTCAAATTGTTTAACAATTTTCCACGAACTTATTACATATCGAAATTATTTTCAATTATTTATTATCGCCCACATCCATTGATACCTATCACTTTAAAAAAAAAAAAAAAAAAAAAAAGAGAGAAAGAAAAAACGAAAACCGCACACGCACATATGTTATTATTTTTTTTTTTTTTGTAGAAAGAAGGGTATTTTACATGTGAAATATGTACGAGAGATTGATTCGATAACGTAAAAACATCAATTAAATGGTACGGTATGTCGCGTAGTTTGCTCGTTACGCGATTTCTATCCCCTCGAATTTTCGTGTGCGGGATCACCGTAATTTGAGAAGCACCGTTCCAAGCCGTAAGCGGTGGTAGCGGCAAAACGCGTGGACGATAAAGAGCAGTAAAACATGAATCTCGTTCTCCCCTCGAAAAAGGCTGGAACTTTAATTTTCCCTCTGCGCGTTCTGACATATAAGAGCCTAGAGGGTCTCTCCCGTACGACGTAATGGCGTCGATCTCGCTCGACGGACCGTCAAAATGGACGTTGGCTATTTCGTTCGACGAATGCATCATTCGATGGTACACACAAATACAATTAAAAATATACGTACGAATATTTCGTTTCTTTATTGATGAAAATATTAAAATTGATTTGAGTTATAAATCGATTATTAACTTTTTATTATTTCGTGATAAATAATTTATTACTCTTGAGAAACGATATTTCTAATCATTAATAGAATATATATAATAATTTCTAATATGATATAATTTTATGTTCTAATATATTATATCTTGTATATATATGTATGTATGTGTGTATGTCTGTGCGTGTGTATATTCATATTTGTTATACGTTATTTTCTAATTTGTTTAATAATCGTTCGTTGTTTCTTTTCTCCTACTTTATGTGAAATATATAATTTATTACTTATAATTTATATCCTAATTTACTATATATTTTTTTAGTAGAATATTTATTATTTTTCTTCTTATATTATTAATTTTCAATATTAACTTTCAGTTATTAAATACTATTGTTTTAGAAGTAATATTGCTTATTACAATTTTTAATATACTATGTAATAAAAAGCTATTGTTGCAAACAATAATTCGTATATCCATTCAATAACTTTGATTAGGACGTTTAAAACACTTATACCTATACTAATATTTTATACAAGCTATAATCGTATCTCTAAATCATCAATTTTTCTATTACAATATACAAATCCGTATTAACTCTATAAAAATATATAAATATTGCCGGGATCGTTAAAACGCGACGATATTATTTTATACAACAACGTGAAGATTGTGATAAGAATTATAATCCAGTATAGATTTTCATTTCAAACAAGAAATATATATAGACTTTCAACGAGACTTAAAACGACGAATACGAATTCGTGATTACGTATCATAATCTATAATTTATCTAAATATCAAAGAGTTCGTATCAAAAGCAATATGGCGACGACTAGGTTGCGTTAATTATTTCGTGGAAAATGTGACTCCGATCGTGCGTTAAATTGTACACTTGGGGATCGATTTTTCCAACGAAACCTGGTGAACGTGGTAAGGCACGTAAGTACCTTAGATAGAGTTAGGTAGGTAGATAAAGGTTGTGTTGTGGTACATACGTATCTACCATAGAACTACGACACATAAGAACGGAAGAGAGACCAGACCGGTTATAAAATGTGTGTGCGCGTGAGCTCGCGAGCGCGAGTACCTCGCACGACTCCGCGTAATTGCGCGTGAATGTACAACTTCTTTAGCCATAAGCTACCGAAGGTACATGCAATAGAAAGAGATAGAAAGAAAGAAAGAAAGAAAAAAAGAAAAAGAGAGAGAGAGAGAGATCTTTTTACTTGTGTGGCAGTGTTCATCGTTAAAATGAAATCCGATGCGGCACGATCAGAACGCAACGCACTTACCACGTGGATTATAATAAACGCCAAGACTTTCCCCGGTAGGAAATGTACGATATTGCTAGGAAACGTAATCGAAACGTAACTTTTTAATTGAAAAATCTACGTCTAGGAAGAGCAAACGCAACGAGATTTTTTGAAGTAGAAGTAAACTCTCTAAAACAGTTAAATATGAGTTTGCTCATCGAAGAAACGAAGAGCGATTATTAGTGCTCGTTTATACGAGGGAAAGCGTATCGTTTGCTACTGTACTGTTCTTCATGATGAAGTGAAAGAGAGAGAGAGAAAGAGAGAGGTATTACAGAGAAAGAGAGAGAGAGAGAGAGACCGGTTTGTCGCACGTGCGACCGTGGGAGCTTATGCGAGTGGTGCATCGCCACAGCATCCCTGTTATTTATGGCTAACTATCGTCCGTCCCTTTCGGACTATGGCGGTAATTAAGAACCCAACTGTCACTGACCGATGCTTTATCGAGTATCGACGAAATTACCGGAACAATCTTTTTTATTTTTTCTTTTTTTTTTTATTATTATTTAATGTTATTGTTATTATTGTTATTATTATTATTAGTTATTTTAGAATTTTTGTCTCTTACCTCCTATCTCTCATCTCTATGCATTAATTTTTTGTAAATAATAATATGTAATATTGATACATCACGTACAATCCAATATGATGTTACAGGATATTACAGGAACAATCTTTTCCATTTTTTCCTTTTTTTTTTTTACTATTTATTCTTATTGTTATTATTATTTCTTTATGTCTTCATTTATATTTATTCGTTTACTTATTTTGCGACGACTTTTATGTAACATTGATGTCAAATGTTAAATTATGTGAAATTATACAGGAAAAATCTTTGCTATTTTTTTACTCTTTTTTTTTTTCTTTTAAATATGATTACTAATATTATTATTTTTGCTGTTGTTATTGTTATTGTTATTGCTATTATTTATTTTGCGATAAATTTTCTTCCTTTCGATCTGTACATATTAATATTTCATATATAATAACATGTAGCATTGACGTCACGTTCTCCAATACAGTGTATCGATGAAATTCCAGAACGATGTTTTTTTATTTTTTCCTTTATATATTTATTTTTTGTTTTTTAATAGTTCTTTTTTACGACAATTTTTCATCCCCTTCGATCTCTATGTATTAATCTTTCGTATATAATAACATATAACTTTGACACGTCACGTACTCCAATATAATCTATCGACAAAATTACAAGAGCAATCTCTTTTCTGATCATTTTTCTTTTTGTTATTACTATTATTACTTTATTATTATTATTATTATTATTATTATTATTATTATCCGATCTCAATGCATTAATTTTTGTTTTATACAATAAAATGTAATTTTAAAATGTAACTTTTAAAATGACGTTACATATTACAATATCTATTTCATTGTTCTTATACTCATAGATTCATCTTTACCGAGTATTAGTTCGACATTATATAATTTTGTTCTTTATTTCTTTTTCTTTAGATATAAACAAAATAATTGAGCTCTTTCGTAAGTTCTCCATCATAGATACTTCAATTTTCGCATTATAAAATGATATACGTATTATTGCGATTGCAATTGACAAATGGAGCATATTAAAAATATAAATTAATAATAAAGTAAGAAAAGTATAAATCAATGAATTATTAATGAATTCATTAAATTCTTTTCTTTACTTTTATTCTTTTTAAATAACATAGACAAAAATGATCACCGTTGACAAATAGCGAAAGTTAAAAATATGAACAAGTAGGAAAGTAACAGAAAGCAAAAATATAAATTAATGAATTATTAATCAATTTATTACATTCTTTCCTTTTCTTTTATTCTTTTTAAATACCATAGACAAAAATCAGACATTTTTAACAATCAATCATTTATCCTAGTCGTTTATTATTATTATTATTATTATTATTATTATTATTATTATTATCACTATTACTACTACTACTACTACTACTACTACTACTACTACTACTATTATTATTATTATTATTATTATGGTTATTATTATTATTATTATTATTATTATTATTATTATTATTATTATTATTATTATTATTATTATTATCATTGTTACTATCAATGGAGGAGAGTTTCATTTCCCGATTCGCTTCGTTCCGAAACTCCGTATCTCGGCAAATCCATTTGTAGGAGCTAAATCATTCAACGAAGCAGCGTTATTAGTCGCGAGCTCGATTAATCGCGCCACCGGCCATTAGTTCGTTCGATCGGCGTAAGCGCGCGTGTCCTAACTGGAAACTCGTGTAGAAGTGTGTATGTGTGTATACGATCGTACACACACACATACACACATATATATCCAACGTACATAACTTCTATCCAACCATACACACGACATGCATATGTACATACATATATATACACATACATATTAACATATATACCGAACGTATCCGATTCGTCGTTAACGACGGGGCTCGCGGCGTAATGTCGTAAACGAAAATCGTGTTCGCGCGCGCGGAATTACGCGGAGTTGCTGGACGGAGACTTAACTAGGAAAGATAACCGAGTTCTCTCTCTCTCTCTCTCTCTCTCTTTCTCTCTATCTATTTATCTCTATGGTACCCTTTAATGCGTTTGCACAGTAGACCAAAGGATACAGTACTTTAAGAAGATATAAAAAAAAAATAATAGAAAAAGATAGAAAAAGGGAATGGATAAACAGAACAAGAAAAAAATAAAAAGTAAAGATATATATATCATATATGAAAATATATATACATATCTTTATATATATATATATATATATATATATATATATATATAGAGAGAGAGAGAGAGAGAGAGACGGAGAGAGAGATAGAAAAGATATTATTGTTAGATACGCGCTAGAAAGATAACTTTCGTTCGTCGACGGTTGGCGTGAAAGTTAGTCGAGATACGATGTAGGATGCGTTCATATGTGAAGACCGTGCAGAATGCTCGTGCAACGTCGACCTGGTCTGACCCCCCCAAGAGATAGAACTAAGTAACTGCCTCCGTGTTAGAATTTCCAGCATATCCTGCAGTTTGGTCAAACTGCGTCTTATAATGGACGGATAGATAAATGGATAGATAGACGAATAGATAGATGGATGAACGAATGAATGGATGGATGGATGGATGGATGGATGGATGGATGGTTGGTTGCGAATCGCAATTGACTCTCGAGTTAAAAATATTTATTATGTAGTACCAATTGATCATCGTAGAAGACGAAGACGACTACGACAAAAACGATGATCGCCAAGTTATGGTTGACAACGATGACGAGTGATGGTGTTGGTGGTAATGGTAATGGTAATAGTAATGTTGGCAATGTCGTTGTAACGGTGATGGTAATAGTAATAGTAGTGGTGGTAGTGAACTCGCGCGCACGTCTCTCTTAAGAGAAGACGTAGGATCTATCTTTTACTTTCACCGCGAGAACCGAACCCGAGAGCCTCGCCCATCAACGGGTTGTTGTGTAACGAAGACTACGACCTGGTTCCCATAACTGTTCCAAGTACACGAGGGTACCATCCAGGAGGGTTTACGGATGGAAGGTTACGCGAGATATACGCGTTTGCGATTAAAATGCAGAGGGCATCGTTGAAAAGGCGCCGCTTGCGATAACGCATTTTACCTACCTGCTTCTACTACATACAAGACGAAAACTCGTATCTCGAGAATATTCTCTAATCCGATCGTGTCTCTTTCTCTCTCTTTCTGTATATACGTGTACGTGTACGTTTATATATGTGTCTCCTTGTTTCTGAGTTCTCTAAAGTTTTGTCTTCTTGATTATCATAATAGAATAATATCATGTTTCAAGAGAAAACGAGGGATCGTATACATAATATTCTGTTTTGTTCTTCCCTTATCCGATTTAATATAATCATTTCTACAAGTTTTAAAAAATCTTCTTCGTTAGAAACAATTCAATCTCTTACCGTTTCTCCAACGACGAATATCATCATACGATATCGATCGATATGTTATTTGGATTCAAGTCGATCTAAAGATAACGAATTATTTCTTCAATTTTCATTTCAATTTCAATTTATTGATAATTACGAATCTACGATCTTTATATCCATCGGAGAGGATTACTTTCGTTGAATAAATACCGATTACTTCTTCTTTATCTATATATCTATCTATCCTTCTATCTATTTCGCGGTTTCTGTATATAAGACGAATTCGCGCGTCGTTCGATCCATAGGCGAAAACGCTTCTAATCGACGACGATCTTGCGTAACGGATTCTCCTTACGTGCCGTACGGTTAACTACTAACCAGTATAAAGTACACTTCGTGTCTGAGAACTTTATTGCATCTTTCCTCGAACAACAATTTGAATGTCTATCTCGACCACCGGAGTATCTCGAGTATAAAATTACTAATGTTGAGTAAGGAAACCGCTCGGTGGAAGCCTTCTCGAGTCGTACAATACGTGACTTCATTATCCCTCTCTCTCTCTCTTTCTTTTTCTATTTCTCTCTCTCTCTCTTTCTCTCTGTCTTTTCTCTTTTTCCCTTTGCACGCTTTCACTGGTGCGAAAGCCGTGTATTACGCAATTCGCGTTTCGTCCGACGTCCTTTTGACGGCTTCAAATTCGTTCGATCGATCTTCTCTAATCGAATCATACCGAACGAATATTCTAATGTTTCAAACGTTCTCGATAATTTATTGAACGCTTAAAACAGTCGGCAGAGAGAAAGAGAGAAAAAGAGTCGAAATAATCGAAAGATTGAAAAGAAAATGATCGTGCTATTTTCGTGATTAATTTTTTTATTTCTTTTTTTACATTTTTTTTTTTTTTTAATTGAAATAAATAATAATAAGATCACGATCGACCTACAGCAATCTTAATGGACGTCTTGATAAATGATACTTTTCTTTTCACGGAAATCTATTCTTTTACGTTATAAATTATTTGACAGTTATATTTTATTTCTTTAATAATGATATAAATAAATATAATAATAGTAATAATAATATGGAAATTATTTAATTATGTAAATAAATAATATATTATGGTATTATAACTATACAAGTAAATAATTCATTATGCTATTATTTCTATCGGATTAAAGATTTATGATTTATATTTAAAAGATATTAAAAGCAACAGATAAATGAATAAATAAATAAAAATATATATGACGCGATGCGCAACGAAATGAAATAAAACTTAACAAAAGATATGAACAGATAAACAATGTATAACTATTAAATTAAGAAAGAAGGACGATTGAAAAGAAAAAGGAAAAAAAGAAAAGAAAAAAAAAGGAGAAAACATTCTCAAACATTTCCTCAAATTTAATAACATCAACCTATATGCTAAATATGATATGAGTCACGATCGATAGAAATTTCTCAAAATAGATCGATAGAAAATAAACCAATCAAAGTTTCGCGTGAGACATTAACGAATGTGTGATTCGTGGATCGAGCTGGTCTTATAATCGCTCGAATAAATCATTTCGTACGAGTTAAGGAAAAAAAAGAAATAGAAAAAAAAAAGAAAAAAGAAAAGAAAAAGAATAAACATGATTCTTATTGAAATATAACGGGAATAAATGTAGCCGGCGAAATAATTTAAATGGCTATATTAGATGTTGGTATATATCTACAACAGAAGGCGAGGATAAAAATTGTCCAAGTAAATAAATCGTCGTTGGTATGTAACTTGCAAATCCGGATCACCCACGCTAACTTCTCGTGCTATTTGCGATTCGTTTGTCTCTGTGGCAACACTTTGGCGCCTGTGAGAACCAAAGCTTTCGACTTTTCTACATGAAACATATATACACGTGTGTGTTTACGTGTATGTATGTATGTATGTATGTATGGATGTACGACAAACATTAGAGCAATGACTTATTGTTTTTTTTTGTATTCTTTTTTGTCTTCTTTTTCTCCACCATAATATCCGCAGCAACGATAAATCATAATATTTCGAAATATTTCTATATCGGCCGATCTCCTCGTACCTCCTTCGTCAAGTAATAAACAACGATTTGCGTGAGATCGAAAAGTAATGAGAAGGAAAATCGATGGACCAACAACTCTTATCCTCTCTCTCTCTCTCTCTCTGAATTCTGTCTGTAGCATTGAAAATATCCCGCAATTTATTTCGAACCTCGAGCTCGTTAAAACGACGAAAATACGAAGGTATTTTCAATATCTATCGTCTAAGAGTTTTAAGAGACCATTTGTATTAAATTACTCTCGGAGTAATTTAATTTATACATACTTGAGATAAGCTTCTTGTCAAAATAATAAAGAAAATAAAGAAAATAATGATAACAAATAAATAAATTAAAAAAAGGAAGTATCATACGTTTTGTATTATTTTAATCAATGGTCTTTCTCTCTCTTTAATTGATCAAGTACATAGGTATATGTAAATTTATATTCAAGTCATTATCTTTTTCTCTCTCTCTCTCTCTCTCTCTCTTTTTCTCTTTAATTGATCAAGTACATAGATATATTATGTATATATTCAAATCACTATCTCTTCCTTTTCCTCTCTCTCTCTCTCTCTCTCTCTTGATTCATTAACGACTTAATGCTAGAGAGTGTCGAGACGCATCGTTTTACGAGCATCGAATAAAAGAGTCGGTTTCGTTAATCGACATCGACGATCGATATAAAAGTTTTATTATCTCGCCGTCGCGTCGTCGATGTCGTCGATATCGTCGTCGTAGTCGTTGTAGTCGTCATCTCGAGTACCATACTATCAACGAACTAAAAGCTAGCACGGAGTTTATTTTGACATCTGAGAGATGGAAAAGAGTTTAAAAGTCGTCGGTGTCGTAAATGATAAAAGGTTTTCAGACTTTGTTTTCGTTCCTGTATTCACTTCTACCAAATACCTATAACGGGTATTAATCAATCGTGATTGAAACAGCGAAAGATATATAGATATCTTTTTAAAATGGCAAAACAGAAAGAAAATATTGATCGGGTTAGAAAACTTTCGAAATGATTTAAAAAAGAAAAAGATATACCGACTATTTTTTTTCATTTCCGTCAACGTTGATCTTCTTTTTCAATCAGGTCAATTATTTTTTCTTGTTTTCTTTTTTGTTCTTCTTTTAGAATCGTAAAACTACGAAGCTCGAAACTTTTCGACAACTTTATTATCGATATCGAATATTAACGAAATTTCCAATCTCTCGAGACTAATTTCTTTTTTTTACGTATTTCTATAATAAATATAAGTAAGCAATATATAAATTAAAGACAAAATAAAAATATGTATCTATGTATATATGTTACGATTGTTTCATTATTGCATAATTATTGTAATATATAACAGTATAAAGCAAAATAAATAAAATAAATAATAACATAATGATGTATTTAAGTATATATAATAATTGTTATTTTTATTAAATATATTAATATTTTTTTTATCTATGTAAATATATATGATGTTACGATTATTTCGTTATTGCATAATTATTGTAATATTTAACAATACGAAACAAGTAATAAGATAATACTAAGACATACTTAAGCACATATAATAATTGTTATTTGTATTAAATACATTTATATTTATTTAGTTGTTATTTAAATTATACAAATAGTATTATAGTTAGTGACGTTTGTGAATTAATAAAAGAATGAATAATTTATTTAATAATTCCATATAAACTTCATAATTGCATATTAATATTTCATAATAAATTTTCAAAAGAAAAAAAAAAGAAAAAGAAAACCTATAAGATAGATAGATTTACATACGTATTTATCTACGCGTATCTCGAACGTATATATTCGTTCGAATTGATTAAGAAAATGAATATTTCTTAGATCAATCTATAAGAATACGTTGAAATAAAATCACAAACTATTTAATAAGATAACGAATAAATCGTTGGAATAAGCTTAGACGTTAGAAAATCGTCAGATAGGTAAATAGAAGTTGGTTATTCATAATTATCGAATCGACTTGCGAAGTGAGCGCGCGCGTGCGCGATCTTCGACTATATCGAGGATAGATCGAGAAGAGAACGTATATGTACGAATGGTAATTACCAAGAGATAGATGCAATTCTGCATGTTGCACTACCCACGCAATACGCGAATCGTAATGAGCAGGCTGTTCGCCGACCAACCGATCGATCGAACGAACGAACAAACATAGAATATAATGTCCACGTGGTGCACGTGTACGGAACAGGAAAAAAAGAAAAAGAAAGAAAAAGAAAGAGAAAAAGAGAGAGTGAGAAAAAGAAAGAGAGAGAGAGAGAGAAAGAAGAGAAGAAGAAGCTGTAGAAAAGGCGATGGGAGCCATGCCACTGTATAATTCTGTTTAGGTATGGCAAAACTTAACTCGAGTAAAGGTTGATAAAAAGTACCAAACGTTGAGAGAAAACTCAGAGCATTCGTTCTGCTAACGTCGACAGATCGAATCGTATCGCGTCCACTGGCTTGTGGCCTCTTTCTCTCTTTTTCTTTCTTTTTCTTTCTTTCTTTCTCTTTCTCTCTCTGCAACGTGGAGAAGAAACCAGGTGCAACGACTGCTTAAGAGAAGAGATCGTAACACCGTAATGTATAGCATAAGTGTATATATATGTATGTATGTATGTATGTATGTATATATGTACAGTGTATATACTATATATATATATACATATATATACCTATATAAAAAAATAGATATTTTATAAGGTATATTATGTTTGTTACATCGAACTTTCTTCGATATTTTACTCGAAATCTGGAAAGTAATAAAGCAAGCGATACTTGATTTATATTTTAAATTGTTAAGTAAATAAATAAGTAAATAAATAAATAATTAGATAATTAAAATAACAATTTATTTTTTTCATCCTATATCATTTATAGTATTAATTTATGAATATCAATATCTATAACATCGCATATATACTATTATATATATCTATGTACGTATAAACAAACATACATAAACATTTCTATGTATATATATATATATATGATAAATTTTGATATACTATATCATGCATACGAATTTTTCTCGATATTCTGCGAGATCTCGAACGTAATAAAGCAAGAACAAGAAGAAGAAGAAGAAGAAGTCACAGAACCAAGTTTCTCCACTCGAGTCGTTTGTCTCCGTCCAATTTGAAGTACAAAAGAGCGTGGGTCGTTCGGCACAATAGCCACATTTCGACTCGTAATAACGCATTCGTCTCGGTATATTTCTCTCTCTCTCTCTCTCTCTCTCTCTCTCTCTTTTCTGGTACATCACTCGAAAACGAAGAAAAAAAAAAAAGAGAGAAAAAAGTAAAAAAAGAAAAAAAATCTTCGCGTCTGCCCTCCGTTTTTTCGTCTACTCCTTCTTCCTCCTCCTTTTATTCTTCCTCCTCCTCCTCCTCCTTCTCCTCCTCCTCTTCTTCTTCTTCTTCTTCTTCTTATCCAACGTCGCCCACGCGAATACGCGTCTTTGCTAAACTCGTTTCGTTGCGTTCGGTCCAGCGAACCCTCTCTTTCTCTCTCTCTCTCTCTCTTTCTTTCTCTTTTTCTCTCTTTCTCTCTCTCTCTCTTTCTCTTTATGGTCAGTACGCGAGACCATTCATACTTTTTATTAATACAATCTCTCTTTCCCTTTCTCTATAGCTTGTACGTGGAAACCATTCATATTTTGTATTAATATATATATATATATATATATATATATATATATATTCTTTCTCTTTCTCTCTCCTGTTTCTATTTTCTCTCTTTCTTCTATTCATTATTGTAATTATAACGTATCCATGTCCTTGATCATACGAAACATAAACCATCCGCCATGTTTCTTTCTGAAATATATAATTTATTTCCTCCATCTGAGTCATTGCGTATTACTCATCCATTCCATTTTCCTTTTTTTTTTTTCTTTTCATTTTCCATTTATTCCATTTTCTTTTTCCTTTCTAACTCTAAATTCTATGAGTCATAAACGATCATGAACCTTTCCTACATTTATGAATTTCGTCAGAGAGAATATAATAATGAAAACAATTTTCATTTTCTACATAAACTTGCATGTAATTTACATTTATCTATCAGACTCGTTCATCAATACGAGATATACACACGTAAATACACACATACACATCAATTACTACACACATATATATATATATATATATATATATATATATATATATTTATATGTAAATGTATATTTATTATGAATTATTTAAACGAAACCATTCAATCTACCCTTGTATAATTAGTCGATAATAAATAAATTATTAATATCGTTGTCATCGTTATCGTCGTCGTCGTACTCCTGAAACCATTTCCATTTCGTGGAACGATCTCAAATACGAAAAACGTGTCGGGCAAAGGAAATTCATTAGCGAAATTACCAAGGACTTTGGACGATAGAAATCTGCTCCCTTCGATTTCATTATCCATAAATAAGAGACCCGTGTCCCAGATAAAGCGACGGCATCCTGCGAGAACGTTACGATTAACCAGATACACTCTCGTCCTTCGTATTCTTGCCTAAAAGCTAAAACCCTCTCTAGTATTCTCTCTCTCTCTCTCTCTCTCTCTCTCTCTCTCTCTCTCTCTTTCTCATTCTATGTCCTTCTTTCTCAGTTCTCTCTCTCTCTCGCTCTTACTCTCTCTCTCTCTCTCTCTCTCTCTCTTTCTTTCTCTCACTCTATGTGTCTTTGTCTTTGTCTCTGTCTTCTCTCTATCTCTCTTTCTCTCGTTGGCTGCCCCTTTCCTTTCTCCGAAGGTCGACGCAATTTATGTCGACAGCGGTTGTGGTAACTGCCCGAGTTTAGGTCGCACCCCAAAACCAAGCTGTAACCCTCCCGCGTAGAACCGAATGAGTTACGAGGTAAGAAGGTAACCGAGGTCGAGCTGTTCGTAAACTTTGCAAAATCGCTGATCCACGGGAAAAAGGATGCGTGGAAAACGTCTTTTGAAAAAGCTACGAATCTACGATCGGAAGGAGATAGAAAAGAGATAGAAAATAATAAAGATTATGTTTTTCTTTCTGTCTTGTAAGAAAGAGATAAAGAGGATGGGGGAGGTTTCTTCGAAGGGATGATAAACAGATTGTTGTATAACGTCAAGGGTGTAAATGAACACGGGTGTGCGTATATATATATATATATATATATATATATATATATATATATATATATATATATACGGATAATGATATAACTTTGTTTGGATATATTATATTATGTATTATTTTTCATTTCTTTATTCTTGACAATAAAACAAAAGTGATTTTATTATTTTCGTAGATCCGAAATGTGTATCTCTGTTTATAAATGAAAAACAAATTTCATTGTTTCATTATAATTAATTTAAAAAAGAAAAGAGAAAGAAAGAATAAGAAGATTCTCTAATAGAAAAATCGGAAATTTTAGATAACATGTTCAGAGTTAATTATATAATAATATCATAACTAATCATCAAGATCTTTTGTATTGTAATATTATAATAATACTATAATAATTATATATTGTAATACTATATAATATTATAATAATTATTATTAATATTATAATACTGTAATAATTATATATTGTAATACTATATAATATTGTAATAATTATTGTTCAGCAAGAAGCGATCTTATATTAAAATAGAAACGTATTATAAAACATAAACGTTTTCAATATTAAAAAAAAAAAGAAAAGAAAAAAAAAGGAAAATGCAAACAACAAATTAGTATAAAAATTGTACAACGCTTCGTACATTTACAGATAACAAGTTTCGTTAAAAAAATTCAAAGTTTCGAAATTAATCGCGATTAAAAAAAAAAGAAAAAAAATAAAATGCCATACCAAGTTCATCGTTGTTAGATTCATATCATTCTTAGATATTCTACATGTATTCTCAACCTGATCAATATTTATCGTCGCTAATCCTCCCCATACCTATCTAAATACATATGGTGTTACGAAATCGCGACCTGGCAAGACTTCCGTTTGTATCTAAATTCATTTTGAAAAGGATAATAAAGATAAACGAATATAAATAGAGAAAAAAAAGAGAAAATAACAGGAAGTTGAAGCAAACAGATGTATTTCCAACTAATTAGTATTACTAATTAATATTTATTAGAGGTAATTCATAAGAATACTAGTATCTATTAATATAATACATTCTCATATACTTCTTATCTACTTATGTCACACACAACACGCAACACTTTTGCTGAAAAAAGAAATCTACATTCTCGTTGCAAAGTTATAAAAAAAAAATTATCTTTTTCAAATTAAAAAAAAAAAAAAAAAGGAAAAGAAAAGAAAAGAAATATTTATTAAGAAATTTTTATCTACTCATGTCAGCCACAAACGCAAAACGCTATTACTGAAAAAAAAATCTACATTCTCGTTGCAAATAAATAAAACGAACAAATAAGACAAGATCATCTTTTTCAAATTAACAAAAGAAAAGAAGAATTAAGAAAAAAAGAGAAAGAAAGAAAAAAGTAATAAGATCGTAGCGTAAGCGGTATTAGGCGATGGTAATAGGTACGATGCGATCGAGTAAAAGGAAAATCGAGAAATCCTCATGACCTCTCTCTCTCTCTCTCTCTCTCTTTTTTACGAAACGCGAAGAGATCGTGGATAGCGTCGGCACACTCACGAACCGGGTGCTTCACAACTTGGCGGTTAACTGTGACCTCGGTGGTGATCGCAGAGAGGAGGACCCAACCGAGGCAAAAGTGTTGCTCGGAGTACACGAAGAAGAAGGCCGCGATTAGATTTATGGTCCGGTGCTTGCAATTCGCAAAAGGAAGACTGGATAGAAGCACGATGTTGGTGCGAGGAAACGGAGGTTATAGTTACGTTGTTGCGTTTAAGATAGGAATACGGAATACGAAAAAGCTAGTCTTTCGTAGGAACGAGGAGAATTTCTAACATGAGAAGACCGCCATCGCCGACGAAAACGACGACAACAGCTAAGGTCGCGACTAACCTTCGACTAACATTCGTCTAACGTTTCCACTAGAGGTTCGATTACACGCGTGTCAAGTCAATCCTTCCTTTTTACGAGTACTGTATAATAAAATGCAAAAAAAAAATCAAATAAAATAACGATCAGACGAGATCGTTATATTGTCTAGTTTAGAAAAAATATTAATATATATTAATTATAGGAATATATTTATATATATGTATATATTAATATATATGAATATATACATGTATATAATAATATATATTTATTATATATTATATTTTATTATACATTATTTATTATATATGTATATATATACAATATATACGATATATATATATATATATATATATATATATATATATATATATATATGATAATATTTAACTTGGCTGTAAATAAATGAAGCGTGAACGAGATAATTTTTGATCCATCATTTAACACTTTGATGTTGCGTGATAGATGACGTAGTACAGCGTCTTTTAAAAAGAAAAAAGAAATAAATAAAAGCTGAAAGCGTTTCACGTGTAGTAGTAATAGTACATATTTCTTAAATGAGAATTAGAACAGTAAAAAAAAAAAGAAAGAAATAAAGAAAAATCGCTTTTCCTATACGTAAAATTTGACGACTAAATAATTAAACAACAATTTCTAAAAATCTTTGGAATAATCCAAATGATATATATTTGCAGATCTTCTCTGAAACATTTGTTCCGCGTATGAGCTAAAGATTAATCAAAACTCTGGACATGATTAAAAAAAAAAAAAAGAAAAAATTAACAAGAAAAGAAAAAAGAAAAACAAACTGTACTTGCTATAAAATAGTAAAATAATGATTTCTTTTCCTTCAAACTGTAACACTAATTACCAATCGAAGATTAATTAGTTCTTTATCAAAAAAAATATTAATAACATTTCACAAACATTACGAACACGTTCTCCACTCAAAAAAAGAGAAAAGAAAAACTATCTCATCGCAATAAAATTTACTTGACTTTTATTGATTTCATCATCGATACTATCTAACAATTTCTACCAATTCCTTTCGATATATATAAAAGAAACTAATGAATATTCGAATGATATATCGTTATATAATCGCATATAATATATTTCAATGTATAATATATTTTGATACGAACTTTTTGAAAAAGCTGAGAAGAATGTAAGAAAACGAATTTAGGGAATCGGTATTAAGAAAACAAAGCCAAAGCAGGAGCCCTCCTCTTTCGTCGGATTACGTGGATCGGATCGAGTGCTAAGTCGTCGTCGAATCGGCTTAAACGCTCCTCGACTAGGCTGAATCTCACTAGAGGCGAGATAAAACAAAGAAAATACGAGAAAACGTTGGTAAGAAATGATGGTTTATCTTTAATGATGAGAATAGTAAAAGAGAATATATCTACTTCGTAAAAAAGCTTCTTTTTTTTAAACCTATGATTCCATCGAAACATATTTATATGTATATGTATCTCTTCTGAGTCTAATGATAAACTTCTAATGCATGAATATTTATTTTCTTTAAACAAAAAAAAAAAAGATATATATATATATGTATATTTGATATTCTGTTTTTTTTTAATCTTCTAACGCATGATTTATTTATCTATTTTTTGTTCTCATAGAAATCGAAAAAATAAAGAAACATAGTACGAGCTCAATCAAATAAATATTAAAGCAGAAATAATGAAACGATTACATTGTCATGATTCTACACATATGTTAGATTGCTCATCAAATATGCATTTAAGGATTAATACGAAGATAGACGCATATGAACGTACAGATACATACAGATATATACGATTATACTATGTCTGACATATACAACGCATACGAACACGTACACACGTTTAGAACTGTATCAATAAGGATTTAACAATTTAAAAAACAATACGTATATATACATACATACATACATACATACAATCAAATAAAAAACAAAATGAAACAAATAATACAATAAAAAAATATATATATACATACGTATACTCACAGAATTATACAATTATACTATAACTCAGATTAGTATGATTTAACAATTAAAAAAAAAAAAAAAACATATATATAATCATTACAGTATATATTATCGTTAGATCGATGTTAGATATTCAATTCGACGTTATACGGTCGAACGATTCTTCTATGGGATTATCACGTATCATTTTGACCAGCTCAAATTTCGATCTATGTGTATAGATCGAGAGATCGAATGGTAGATGAAACGTCCAAGTTTTTGTAGTGTTGGTATTACCAATGAAGAAGGGTGGCCTTTGAAATCGTTGTCGTTCTCGTCGTTCTCGTCGTCCTCGTCGTCCTTGTCGTCCTCGTTGTCGTCGTCATCGTCCTAGCCTCTCACCACAGGGGTCTGTTACGCTTGGTCGAATCCACATGGGGTTCCTTATGACCTCGATACGAAAACCGATGCGACCGATGAACGACTCGTCATCCTTATGGCTCTATTTACCACGCTTCTCTCTTTCCCTCGTCCTTTTTTCGTCCTGTACTCGTTTATAACTATAAACGACCAATGAATACTATATATTCTTCCGTTTTTCCTTTACACCTCAATTTCTTTTATATTTCTTTCGTTATTATTATTATCGTTGTTGTTGTTGTTATTGTTGTTGTTGTTGTCGTTGTTCTCTTTTTCATTTCCTTTTTCTTCTTTTCTTTTAAATCGGCTTCATCAATCTCGTCTAGTATTATCGCGAATATTATTTAATCGTTATTATTATTGTCGTTATTATTATTATTTTCTTTTTGGTTTTTGTTTCTATTCTCTCTTTCTTTTTTATTTTTGTATTTGCTGCATCAATTTCTTGTAACATTATAGGGAACATCATTTCGATCGAATTTGATTTAAAATCGTGTTTATAACATTTTCTAGATTATTCATATCTTTCTGATCATGATAATGGATAATATTGAAATATTAACAAATTTATTGTTACAAATGATATGAAATTGTTCGTCGATTGTATAAAATATCTCGACCATTCTTTTTCTTTAATTTTTCTATAAAAATTCGCCAGGAAATCTTCAGTTACGCATTCTTGTATTTCTTTTAAATCCATCAGAATATTTCATTATATAATATTATATCGCACTGTATTACTGTACATCCTATACCAATCGCACTAATTAACAATAGTACAGTACAGTATAATATAACATCGATATAATTCAAATATATTCTAATTTTCTGACACAATGTTTTGATGAAACGTATAAAAAAGGAAAAAGAAAAAAGAAACAAAGAAACAAAGAAAGAAAGAACGAATAAAATTATTATAGATACAATCTAAAACAAAGAGACAAAGAAGGAACACATTACGTCGTCCGATCGATTTATTATCCATCGTCATCGTAACAACGTTAGATCACTTCTAGATCATCGTCGGATCATCACCGAATGAGCAACATCAGATATCACAGATACATCACCGAAACAAATAGAAATAGAAAACAGCTCTTAATATTTCCGGATTTCACAAGTGAATTTTTGACTTTGTCGCCCGAAGGGTATCGTCGTTCATATACATATCGTCCTCTACTTTCGTACTCCCCCTAGACCACCCTCTCACCCCCTCTCATCCTCGTACTTACGTTTTCTCCTGAGAAATTATGCAAAACGCGATGCAAATCTTTGCGGAGCAGCGTCCTCTAAGAAGCACCAACGAAGAGGAAGTCATCTTTCTTTTTCTCTCTTTCTCTCTCTCTCTCTCTCTCTATATATATATATACATATATCTATCTCTATCTCTTTCTTTCGTAAACGCTTGTGATTCTCGAAGAAAATCACAGAATCATCGATTCCATGCGAGTAAAATCCTAAGAAGAAACTCGAGCGTGGTCGTTTCTCGAGATCGTATTCATAAATCATGGATGGCGGCCATTAATATTCATCGGGCTCGATCGAACTCACGTTACTCGTGTGGACGTCGATATGAAAATTTTCTTAATGATATCATTCTTCTCGGGACTCGGTGGAACTCGCATAAGTGATTTACAGGCTGTTCGAGATACGTACACGTACGTACGTAAGTACGACACACGTACATATACGTACGGGCATATATATACGTACAAGTACATATCCCATCGAAGACGAATGCGTCTCGAATCGTGATACTTTCTGTGACGTCGACTCGATCGAACACATTTTTCTATAAGGATTCTTTTTTTTTGTAATGTTCTTTTTTTCTTCTTTACTTCTTTTTCTTTTCTTTTCTTCTTATTCTTCTTTCGAATTTATACAAATCATTAACGATGAGATATATTTTAAAAATATAAATCGACATAAGATGGTTTTTTTTTTTTTTTTAAAATATTATTCCTTCAAGTATTAATGACGTGATGTCATTAGAAATGTATTTGAGAGACCACCCATCGAGCATCCTCGTTATATTATTATTACGAGACTGAAAACTGTGAAAAACTTTAATCGTTAAATGCAAGTTTTACATGTTCATATATGGACTTTAAATAAAATTTTACAAACCTTACGAAAACGTTGTATATTTTATGTAAACAAATTTTTATTGACGATAGAAAGTTTTTACATATAAAATCATTCTATTCTAGATAAATCGATATAAATAAATAAAGTGACAGTTTTCATTAATTATATTTTAAAGAAGAAATTAATAAATAAAGAAATAAAAGTATTAATTAACAATAAGGAAATTTTATGATCGCGGATGATCAATAAATATTATATATTTAATATACTTCATTTTATATTACTCATTATTACTCATAATTAATTACTTATAATTATATATTATTATTAATTTCATGTTACTCATAAATGATTATTATATATAAAATCAATGTCCTCTAAATCGTTCGTAATTTCCAATAGATTCGTATCTTATTTCGATCAATCGAAAAATTTTGTCGTAAAATAAGTGTTATAAATAAAAAAAAAAAAAAACAAGAAGAAGAAAAAAGATTATATCGTGTTAATTTTAAACACGAATTTCTTTTCCTATCTTGGTTCTTAAAAAAAAAAAAAAGAAAAAATATCTCTTTTCCTTATCTCTTTCTTTTACCTACCTGGCTACCGAAAATCACATTGGCGTAAAATATATATTTCGAACGATTTAAGTCTTCTTATAAAATAATATAGATTTTATTAAAGGAAAAGAAAAATAAGAATAAAAAAAAGAAAATTATATCGTGTTAATTTTAAAGAGATAAATTTCTTTTTCTTTTTTCGTCCTTAAAAAAAAAAAAAAAGAAAGCAAATATCTCTCTTTCTTGTCCTATATATTTCTCTATCTCTTTTCTTCTTTTATCAATCGATACAAATTTTATTTAAAAAAAAAAAAAAAAGAATGAAAAAGGAAAATCATATCGTGTTAATTTTAAAGAGATAGATTTCTTTCTCTTTTTTTGTTCTTAGAAAAAAAAGAAAAGAAAGCAAATATCTCTTTCTTTTACTCAGCTGATCATTGAAAATCACATAGGCGTAAAATACATATTTCGATCAATACAAAAATCTTGCCGTAAAATATAGAAATTTTATAAAAAGAGAACAATTATATCGTGTCAATTTTAAAGAGATAAATTTCTTTGTCTTCCTTCGTTCTTCTTAAAAAAAAAAAGAACGAAAGAAAGAAAGAAAAGAAGAACAAATGTCCCTTTCTTATCCTTTTATCTATCTGACCACTGAAAATTAATGTAGATATAAAAATCTTGCCGTAAAATTCTTTCTAAAAAAGAAAATGTCTCTTTCTTGTCCCTTACATTTCTCTATTTCTTTCTTTTACCTATCTAATCATTGAAAATCAACATAGCCGAAAAATATTATACGCTTTTATCGATCCAAAAATCTTGTCGTAAAATATACAAATATTACAAAAAGAAAAAAAAAAGAAAGAAAACAATTATTGTGTTAATTAATGCACAAACATACAATCAATTTCTGTTGATTTTGTAATTCTGTTAATTTTGAAACGATACATTTTTTTCTTTTCCCGTCCTTCCTAAGAAAAAAAAAAGAAAGATACGTCCCTCTCGCTTGGCCTTTACATTTCTCTATCTTTTTCCTTCACCTACCTGGCCACTGAAAATCACGTAGGCGTAAAATACGCACTTTTAAAGTCCCTTAAAATCTCTCTCTCTCTCTCTCTCTCTTTCTCTCTCTCTCTCTCTTTCACGCATAAACAGACAAGAGGAACGTCGTAGACCGATAAAATCCGTTTACGTCGCATTTCTTCGGATTTGCATGCACAAAGTCTACAGTCTCGATGGAGAAGGGCCCCAACATGTGGGACCCCTCGTGTTGGCAATTCGGAAGCAGAAGTTTCACGAGCACTTCGAAGAATCGAAAGTCTCGAACTCGACTCCTTCCAGTCGACTTTTTACGACACGATACAAAAGTAAAACCGCGATAGGAGATTCATAGCGATCGGTCACGCTGTTTCTTTTATGAAACTTACGTACATACGTAGGTACGTGGATACGATATCCTTCGAATTATTGCTCGTACAGAACAATTCAATCTACGACACAAAAACACAACGAATAGATTATTTTTATTTGATCCCTTTAATAAATTCGAAATTATCAAGTTCTTTAGACGTACAAAAGGGATAAGTAATTATTTTATTTTTCTTACAAATTTACACCTTACTGATCATCGTCAAAAATAAAAAACGTCACGTTCATAATTTAATATTATTTAAATTATTATTTAATATTATTTTAAATGTTACGTTAAAAGTAATATTTAAAATTCGTCTTCGCATGAATCGTCTCTGCGACACGTGTACGTAACAAGAAGAAGAAAAAAGAAAGCTAAAGAAAAAAGAAAAGGAAAGAAAGAAAAAAATAAAGAAAAAAGATTCCGTTCTCAAACGTATTCCGTCCTCGATCGTTTATTGCCATGAATACGTTTTTCTTACGCGTTTGAGAATACGGCAGGTGCAACACGAGCTACGTAATATGTACATATGTATGTATACCTATACATACACTTCGTATTTCTTACGTCGTTCGATGTTTATATCTTTCCTTTCTCGACCTTTCTTTATTTTGTAAGATAAGAAAATATCGAGCGATGACTTCATATATCCCTTCAGTTTTTATTTTCTTCGATGAAAAGACAAAAGAGAAGAAAAAGAAAGAAAAAGAAATTATTCTTTGATCTTGATAATAAATGTCACGTGGATGATCTTATTTTTTGTTTAAATAAAACTGAATTTCTATACAATTATTGCAATTACGTTATTGAATAATATTGTTTTATTCTTTCTTTTTTTTTTTTTAAGTCCATCTTATATTTTCAATGTATCTTTTATAATTGTATAATATTGAAAATTTATATTGTTCAAGTATCGTTCGTATTTTTAATGTATCACTCTCGAGTTTTATTATTGTTATAAATATATTAATGAATAATATTATATTATTTCATTATTTTACAGACTATGAAACTTTAAGTTTTATTATTGTTCATAGACGTAAAATTTCAATCGACAACGTCCTTTTATTTTCGTTAAAAACAAGACAAAAAATATTACTTAATTCAATTCAACAATTGCATACTACTCTATATATCGTATAAAATTCGTTAAAATATTATCCTTCTAATCGTCGATAATTTTGACTCAACACTTTTTACACCTAAAAATTTCAACGATTTCAAAAACGAGCATAACCACGTTAAATCAAGTCCTGGAGAAATTTTATCGTAAAATTTCGAGAAACGAACAAAAATAAAAAAAAAAAGGAGAAGAAGAAGAATAAAAGGAGAAAAGAAAACGAAAGACGAGAAAGAATAAGGAGAACAGAAATCGAAATGAAGAAATGAGAAGAGAACGGAAAAGAGAGGATCGAAAGGAAGAAGAAAAATAGAAAGAAAAAAGAAAACGAAGGAGAAGGAAAGATAAGGAGAATAAAAGTCGAAACGAAGGAAGAAGAAGAGAACGGGGGGAAAAAAGAGAATCGAAAAGGAAAAATAGAAAAAAAATAAATAAATAAAGAGAAAGAAATAAGGAGGATAAAAATCGAAACGAAGAAAAAAGAAGAGAACGATGAGAGAAAGAGGAATGAAAGAAGAAAAATAAAGAAAAAGAAAGAAAGAAAGAAAATGAAAAATCCAACGGTACGGATCGATGGTAGGTAGGTCGCTGTACGCGAGCCAACACGGGACATAACTTTTAACGGACGGTGCGAGAAGCAATAAAAGGGTACTGTACGCACGGCCAGCTCTTCTTTCGAGCAAAAATAAAAGGGCGTAATGTATCGACGCATCGAGAGCCCGCAGCAACAGCAACAGCAACAGTAACATCAATAGCAACAGCAACGGCAATAGCAACAGGGACAACAGCAACAACAACAACAGCAACAGCAGCAATAGCAACAGAAGCAATAGCAACAGCAGCAGTGGCAGTAGTAGCAGCAACAGCACCCGGCAGGCCGCGAACGTAAAGCTCGAGGACACGTGTACGAAGAGTAAAAAGTGGATTATGCGTGGCTCCCGGTGATAAAAGTTCAAAGGGAGCCAACAGAAACCCGTATGGGCGACGAGACGAGCGAACGCTCTTTTAGCCTCGTAAAACCAGCCAAGTAGACGCTCGAACGACCTATCGATTTTGACACCTACGAGATCAAAACCAAGTCTTCTATACCCCTGAAATTCAAAGTGAAGATCACCGACGATTAATCGACTCGTACTTCCTTTGATCATTTTCCTATTCGATTGGCCCTTCGTGTCTGCACTTCGTTTATTTTTTCCTCTCTCTCTCTCTCTCTCTCTCTCTCTCTCTCTCTTTCCCTCTCTTTTCTTTTCATTTTTTATTTTTTTATTTTTTCTCTCTCTTTTTTTTTTGTTTAATACTTGAACTTATATTTTCAATCGTTAATCGAGAATATTTTTTTAATAGTGATAGTTCCAACAAGAAAATGATCGTCATTCATCATCGAACACCATCATTTATCTCGTCCCCTTCTAATTTCTATGAATTAGGATACGAACCTATGTATCGTGATAAATTTAATCGAAGGATTTTATATATTTTTATATCTATCGGAATAATATCAATCTTTCTATGTCATCAAATTGAAATCGATGATCGTTGACGATTAATAATCGACTCGTATTTAATTTCCTTTGATTATTCTCTTAGTCGATTGGTTCTTACAGTTTTAACATTTAACCATATTTCTAATTCTTCTAATCAAGAATTTGTATATAATAAATGTTAAGTGCTATCATAAATTCTCGATTATGTCATAAATCTTTATATAAGATTTATAAATTCTATTAGTAAAATTTAATTGATCTAATTGAAATAAAAATTATTATCTCTTATTATTTCGATCAATAAAAAACATACGTTGAGTGACAACTATCTATTTGTGAATATTTTAATGATTATATATCTTCAATGAAATATATATATATATATATATATATATGTATATACATTATATTAATTTATATATACATGTATTTATATATAAATTATAATATGTATATATATATATATACACACACATACGTATACACACAAACATATTATTATTGATTTATATTTATATATATATATACATTATTACGTATACATATGTATATATATACCCTTATATATAATATATATGTATATCACATAGAGTTTTCAGGAAGATTCTAATCGTACCAAAGGTGTTGGCAGTTCGAAGAAAAGAATAACGAAGAGATGGGGTGTGGTGGACTGTGGAGGAGGGACAGAGAGTGAAGAGGGGTGGTAGGGATCGTAGAAAATCGAATAAAAACTAACGGATTCTTTTGATCGGAAGATCTTCAAAGGGCGGTGAGATAAAAGGCATCCTCGTAACTGTCACGTCTCTGTGTCTCGTATCGTAGGGACTCTCGTGGTAGTAGGTCCGGCTGACGTAACTTATACACCATATATACATATATGTATGTGTTACATATACACACCACACACACACATATATATATATACACAATCTAAGGAATCGTGAGGTTTTGTAATATGTTATACAAATTACGAGTGTATATATTCTTCCTCCTTTTTTTTTTCATTTTTACTTTTTCATTTTTTTTTTTTTTTTTTTTTTTTTTTTTCCTACAGCAATGCAGCAGTATCAACAATAACACATACAGAACAGATCAACAGTAGCTGCCATTACTCCCTCGAATTTGAAACGTTTTCGAGTTTTCTCTAAAAGGATTCCACTTTGAAAAGATCTCTCTCTCTCTCTCTCTCTCTCTCTCTCTCGATCTCTTTCTTTCTTTCTATTTTTTAACGCACTTTAGCTTTCATGGAAAAGCGATGAACGAGATTCACCTTTTACCGGGAAAAGGATACTCAAAGAGTGAGAGAGAAAGAGAAAGAAAAAGAGAGAGGGAACGAGAGAGAGAGAGAGAGAGAGAGAGAGAGAGAGAAAGCTTGTTCGAATCATCGTAATAAAAGTCCATTCGCGTTTTACGATGACGATCAAAGTAACGGACGACGGTCCGAACGATACGGCGCCCGTTTTAAAGCGGATCCTCGAAACGTAACACGTAACGGTGTAGTCCGACTCGGATATAGGAATCGATCGAGGTCTCGATTCGAGATTCTCTCGCAAATCGACGTAGAGATAGATAACGCTATCGTTCAAAACGTTTTGATCTGTTCGATTCGATAGATACTTACTTATTCATCTATCTAACTCTAATTTTTTAAATGCTTTTGAATGTGCTTCTGAATAATGATATAATAATTTTCTTTTTTGATAATTTGTTAATTAAAAATCTTTTTAATTGTTTCCAATTTAACAATTTGATAATTTTCTTGTTTGTTAATAATAAATAATTTCTTAATAATAATGTAATTATAATGATTGTAATATACGAATTATTTTTGTAATTAACGTTCGTTATCGTACGATGGTTAATATTTAATCAAACGATATTAAAATGATTTTCAAGTTAATAACTTTATCGAATCTTATCGTGTTATTTCGTATTATGTTGTTTTCGTTGTACGATTTGATACAAGTTGATATTGAGATATTCTCTTTTCTTTTTTTCTTTCAAGATTTTATTGAATATAAAAGTTTTAGAGAAGTTAATGACGATCGTACGGAGATAACGATGTGCTTATAAGTCGATGCAGAGATATCCTGAAATAGTTATTTCTGTTTTTCGAAATTTCATCGAAAGTAAAAACTTCTTCGAGTTTTAACACACTGGTAAAGTCGTGTTTTATCATCTCATCGTTTTTATAGTTATTTTTATCGAACGATTTAATAAAAGTCTGATATCCTCGAAAATTTTTTTTTCTCAAGATCTTATTATAAATAACATTGTTAGGATAGATAATGATTTAATTGTATTCGATCGAATTAAAAAATTTCGATTAGAATGGATATTTATCATCTGATTGTTTCATTGAACGATTTCGTATAAATTCATATAAATATATACTCGAATAATACTATTTTTTTTTTTAAGATCTTATTGTAAACAAAATTGTTAGGAAAGATAATGATTTAATTGTATTCGATCGCATTTTAACACTTTGATTAGAGTTGAATTTTATTGTTTTATTATTTCACAAGTGTCATCTTAAACGATTCATTTTTAATTTCGATCGTTCTCAAACGATTTAATACTGACGCCATTGATCCCCGTTTATTATTTCAACTATCGAATAATATGATACCTATGTTTAAAAACAGGAAAAAAAAGGATATAAAAAGGAGAAAAACTTTTTCGTAGGGAAATAAAAATGCCAATTAAATAATGTCGTAAATTCTTCGACGGGATTTGATATGACCTAATCTAATCTAATCTAATCTTCGACAGAAGCTGGATTACATCGTTTATATTCTTTTATAGACGTTATAAAAAAAGAAATATATATATATATATATATATATATATATATATATATATATAAGATATATCCTTTTTCTTTAATCTTGTAATGCACGATTTTTCATTTATTTATTTATCTATCTTATATCTATCTTATATATTTATATATATTTATTTATCTACTTTCTTGAATCTTCCAAGAAAAAAAAAAGAAAAATAAAATAAAAAATAAAAAAGCAATAAAAAAGAAACAGAATACAAAACAATTAATAGAAATAAATATATTGAAAGAGAAAAAAAAACAATAATGATGAAACAATAACAAAAGATTTGCGTCAAGATTACTCCCTTCCATTACATATAAAATTGTCAAGTAAACGAAAATATTAAATACAAAAAATAAAATCGGATGATCACATCTTTGATAGACAACGTTCTTTATTATCTGCATTTTATAACCTAAGTGGTAAAAAAAAAAAAAGAAAAAATAAAGGGCGTCGTCCCTTCCTCGCACTTTATTTTATTTTTTTGTTCCCACCCTATTTTTGTCATTCCATCTCCTCTCTTCTTCACTCTTCTCCTTTTCACTCAGTTTTTTCCTTCAGCCTTTTCCTCGAGAGTCGAAGACAGCCCTCCATGGCACCGTAGTACCGTGGTACGATGATGTATTTTTTAACTGCCGACGACACGAATAGTCTAATCTACACCCATTATTACCGAGCCTTTTATAGCACATAAATCAATTCAGCCGAAAGCGAAGTTACGCCCCGTGTCTAATCTATACCCATACCTTCGATGTAGTTCTTTTCTCTGTTATATACACACTTTTCTTTCTCTCTCTCTCTCTCTCTCTATCCCTCTCTCTCTCTCTCTCTCTCTCTCTTTCTCTCTGTCTCTCTCTCTTTCTCTCATTTTGTATCTCTGTGTTTCTGTCTCTATCGTTTCCCTTCCTTTCATGTTTTATACGAAAACTACTACGTTGTGAGGAAATCGTATGTATAATATGTATATAACTTCCTGTTTTATTTTACTTATATAAGTATCTATTAGATAGTATATAAGAGGTGTTATATATATTGGTTATATTTATAGTATGGAAATGGTTTTTCATTTTCATGAATTTTTATTGTCAGTGTTAATTAATATTTTATAGTTTCATTGAATTTTTATTATTATATGTATATATTTACACATATATATAATAAAATAATATATATATATATGTTTATATATACGTAACATTTTATATATGTGAACAAATTTCTGTATATTGTATATAAAATGGTGAGTGAATCTAAATATCCATATAATAAAAATAAGGAAATACATTTCTGTATACATACACACACAATATATATATATATATATATATATATATATATATGTCCGTGTTAATTATTTATTCAAATAAGAATTATTTATCTGAGAAGAATCAATAGAAAATATACATATGACAACATTTATTTGAATCATTCTAATTTTATTTAAATGATATATTTAAATGACTATATATATATATAAATATATAAATAAATATATATATATAAAATATACATATGACATTTATTTGAACCATTCTAATTTTATTTGAATAATATATATCACTATATATATATATATTTATTTATATATATTATATATATAAATATAGGTAGATAGATAAATAGATTTATATAGATAAAGAAAAACGGATACGAGAAAGGATCGTCCCCTTTTTGGCGAGCCACCAAACACGAGATTGGCGTCTTAGAACTTAAGAGGGAAGTCCATCGGCCTTTTTACACTTCTCCTGCCTAAGTATACGTCCGGAAATAAGGGAGCAGAAAAAGAAGAAGAAAAAGGAGAACAAGCACAAGAACAAGAACAAGAATAAGAACAAGTATAAGAAGAGGAAGAAGATACAAAAAAAAAATGGGGAAAAAGAACGAGAGGAAACACTTTTTCCGTACCTTTATACTTTCGGCCGAGTAGGTCAGGAGAATCGAAATAAAGGGAGAAAAAGAAGGTAAAATCGGCGTGGCAACCCCTCGAACGCGCACCACGGGACATTCGAGACGCGCTATTTCAAGAAGTAGAAGAAGAAGAGGAAGAGCAAAAAGAAGAAGAAAAAGAAGATGAAGAAAAAGAAGAAAAAAATCATTTAACGTCGTAACTCATAGAAAAAAAAAGAAATAGTAGCAGTAATAGCAGTAATAGTAGTAGTAGTAGTAGTAGTAGTAGTAGTTGTTGTTGTAGAGTTTTCATCTATTTATCGAGAGAAACGCATGCGCGAAAATTGATGTTCCGTCGATTGGAAATGAAAACAAATTGGAAAAGAAGGGTAGTAACAACGGAATATAGGGAGTGCCGAAGAGAGACATAGACGACACACGACGGTACATATGTCGAATCGATTTTACGTATGGTATGTAGGTATCGATTGTATTCGTCGAAAATTAAATGGAACGCGAAAAAAAGATAGATAGATAGATAGATAGATAGAAATAGAAAGAGAAAGAGAGAGAGAGATTGAAGTCGACCGTGTGGAAGATCCCTCACGGGAAAATGAAACGTCTATATATCGTTAGATATCAAAGCGTATTCGATATTTCTTTTTACTGGCATCGAGTTAACGAGATGATACTTTTAAAGCATCGCACAACGTTACTCAACTCAATTCGACTCAACTCAGCTCAACCCAATCTAACCCAACCCAGGCTAAACTAAATCAAGTCAACCCTGTTTCAACAAGAATCAAACTAATGGTGATACCAATCGAATGACGTAGAATCAATCGACCGCGATTAATTGCTCGATAATAATATTATCCGAGTTTGTTTATTGGTTTGTTTGTTTTTTTCTTCTGTTTCTTTTTTCTTCGATTTTATTCTTTTAAGGTGCCAATTTTTTAATACATTCAGAATGATCAAGGAAGATCTATTGATATTTTTTACACGCATTAATATTGTTTTATATAACTTGATTATTGACACTTTTTATATATATATTTATATAATAATATAATATATAATAAAATAATATAGAATAAAAACATTTGAATTTATATATTATATAAATATATATATATTTTTTATATATATAAATATTTTATATATGTGTGTACGTGTATACGTGTACGTATAACGTTTAACTATTTAATCAAGATTATTATTCCAATTTAATTAATTATTAATGTACGTAATTTCCAATCAAATAAACAAAAAAATTCATTAAAGATCCAACCATTAATACCTCGTCGCTCTATTAAAATAACGCGTTATCAGTAACACAAATTCGTATCTTTAATTAACGCGTTAAACTCGTAACGACCTGACAGAATGTCATGAAATATTAACGAAATCTTTTTCCAAAGATTTTCAATTAATTATCTCGTGAAGTAAAAAGAAAATTGTCGCACTGTCACGCATACGCGATGATACCAATCTAGAAGTCAAATGGCTACGTCATATTATGCATGTATGTATCTACGTAAGTATACGTACAAGGTATATAACATAGGTAACGAACTAACGACGGGTATGTTAGAGGAGAAAAAAAGGAAAAAAAGAAAAAAAAAAAAAGAAAAAAAGAGAGAGAAAAAGTTGGAAGCAATGGCGTATCGAGCTCGTTATAAATTACCATGAAACAAGGGAATAACTCGTAAGCGTTAGTATCTTAAACTCAAAGTGTTTTAAGTAACTCAACTTTCCGTTGAGTGTATTTAAATATATACTATACACATATACATACATGTATATATATATATACATATACACGTAGGTAGATACGCACGTACGTACGTACGCATAAAGTATGGTTTCGCATTACGTAGATTATCGCAAAAGAAATAGCGCTCGTTGTTCTCTCTCTCTCTTTCTCTCTCTCTCTCTCTCTCTGTCTTTCTCTTCTCAGTGCGAAAAGGTTTGCAAAAGAAAAGTTAAAGTTCTTCTACCTTGAAAGGGTAGGTCGAAAAAATTATGCTTGGAAAATAGCCAGGAGTGTTGGTTAGGACCGTTTCTTCATTGAACAGCTTAAGTGATTTTCTTCTAGCGGTAGCACGCGAGGCGTTCCGTTATTTTGCATTTCTTTCTCTCTCTCTCTTTCTCTCTCTCTCTCTCTCTCTCTCTCTCTCTCTCTCTCTCATAGTCTCTTTCTCCTTCTTTCGCGTTATTACTAACTCGAAGTAACGATCGGGCGCTCGCTCGTGCCTAAGCTCGTCGCGAGAATTTACATTTCATTGTAAATTACCAGTTGCTGCATGGTAGATCTTTTTTACTGGATGAAAAGGTCGAAGAATGTAACCAAAGTGAGTGAGAAAGAGAGAGAGAGAGAGAGAGAGAGAGAGAGAGGGAGGGTGAGAGGGTGAGAGAGAAAGAGAGAGAGAGAAAGAGAGAGTAAGGAGCGGAAAAGAATATTTTATTACTGTTGTTAAAATTAGTGTCCCATAAAAGTAAACAATTAGAATAATATTTAAGCAATAGATTGACTAATTTCTATTTTTATCATCATCATCATCATCATTATTACTATTATTATTATTATTATTATTATTATTATTATTATTATTATTATTATTATTATTATTATTATTATTATTATTATTATTATTGTTATTTATAATTTTATTATTTTAATATTAACGAAAATGATGTTAGATCGAATGAACGATCGATCGATCGATGAATAACGTGACGTTTAAACTTTTGTATAATTATTCGAGTTATTTCGAATTTTCTATTCGTTCGTAATAATAGGTTTTGAAAATTTAATAAGCATATTCGACAGAGTCGTCAGCAAAAGTCGTCAGAAATGATAATAACAGGATACATCTATTCGCACGAAAGAACAGAAAAATTGAAACGCGACATACTGTCGTTGTCGTGATATTTTCGTTATTATATTCATACTTTCATTCCATTTTTTTATTAGAAGAAAAGAAAAACGAAGAAAACAAATCAAAATATAAAAAATAATAATAACAATAACAACAACAATAATAATAATAATAATAATGATAATGATGATGATGATTATAAGAAGAATAATATCAAAAATTTTTAAGAGATCCTGATAACAGATAATATCAATTATCTAAAAGTGAATAGCAAATTTTCAGATAAAAACGGAGAAAAAGGAAAGACAGAGAGAGACAGAGAGAGAGAGAGAGAGAGAGAGAGAGAGAGAGAGAGAAAGAAGAACAAATATTTTATTGTTCTTATTAAAATAATATTTAATTAATACGTTGACCATCATGCACATTTCCATTATTATTATTATTTCTAATTTGATTATTTCATTTCTGAAACTGACGAAAAAGAAGAAGAAAAAGGACGAAACGAAATATCAAGAAAAAAAAAAGAAAAAAGAAAAGGAAGAGAAACAAAAATTACTCGTAAAAATAGTAATGCCCAGAATTTTTAAAAGATCGGATTTATTCGCAAACAGCGAATTTCTGAGTATAATAAAAGAAAGAAAAAAGGAAAAGAAGAGAGAAAAAAAGAGAAAGAAAGAGAGAGAGAGAGAGAGAGAGAGAGAGAGAGAAAGAGACTTTCTCGTTCGATAAAGTCTTCGTCGTCCTGTACGTCGTTGTCGTCTAAGGGAGACCGATCGATTCTTTCCTCCTCGTGAGAGAAAATTCAAGGAGCAACGGCGGGACGAACGCTTAATCGATAAACTCGTCTCGACTCGCTCGAATGAATACGATTGTACGGTTCGAGCTTTGGCTTGTTAACTCGTAGTTATCCGCCTTTCCGTAGTATCTACTATATAGTGTGTACCTACGTGCCTCTGTCGAAGAAACGAGTGACTTGCAACTTTATACACCTTGCGTTTAGAGAAATAAGAGAGAGAGAGAGAGATAGAGATAAGTATAGATACATAAAGAAAGAGAGATAAATATATAGATAGATGGAGAAAGAGAGAGAGAGAGAGAGAGAGAGAGAGAGAAGACGTTTAGCTATCGTATAATTTAATAGTTTGGATCATGTTTCGAAATGGTCTCTTCTTAAACGTCATGTCAAAAACGTGATGTCTCAAATATATAGATACATGATGCTAATAAAAGTATTCGACGTATGAACCGGTGATTACAAAAGTGGTCTTAACAAGTAAGTCAACAAAATTAATAATAGGGTAAAAAAATTGAAGAAGCAAAAATAAAGAAGAAGAAGAAAGATAAAAGAACACGCTCGTGTTGGATTATTCCGTATGGCAATGATAATTAATAATTATACGAATATTCCAAAATTAAACGGGGTTTAAATTAGCTTATTACGTAATTCTTAATATGGTAATAACTTAATTATACGAATTACGCGATCAAATGATTTTCTACTTGGATCGACCTTTCGTAATCACCGGTTATGGTTGTAATTTCAAAGAGTAAACAGAGATGTAGAAATAAACGAAAAAAAAAAAAGAAAAAAGAAAAAAGAAAAAGAAAAGGATGAAGAAGGAGGAGGAGGAAGCAACGAAATACAAAAAAAAAGAAAAATAAAAATAAAAAAATAAAAAATAAAAGCAGAGAAAAAAGAAAACAAAAAATGTATGAAAAGATGTCGTCGCGGTTCAGGACGCGAGTTTCATTGGTTTTAAGAGGATAACGTTGTAAATAATATTTTTACGAGTATATCGCGGTACGACCTTCCGGTTAGCTTACACGAGAAAGAATAATTCTTTCTTTTTGGTCGCTCTATATAGGAGGATGGGGGTGGGAGTGGGGGTGGAAGGAGGAAGACCGAAAAACGTGCAACGACAAAGCGGAACTCCGCTTGCGGTCTTCCGTTCTATCTTTCATTCTCTCTAACCGGTCCGTTTTAAATACTATACCAACCTTTTGGTTATTTTTCTCTCTTTTAACTTCTCCCCGTACCTTTGCGATCACTATCATCAATGCTGTTACATATATTCGATGTAAATTAAAAAATTAAAAATTTCACATAAGTACGTATAGAATACGATGTAAATATCTTATTGTTTTTTATCTTTTCTTTTTTTTAAAGGCAGAATCAAATACACGAAGATTATTTCTTTCTCTCGTTTCTTCTTTTTTTTATCTTTTTCTTTTTAATGCCAAAATGACATTACACTTATCGCGGTGTTATTGTAGAGAAAAGTACAATTGTATTATTATAGATATAAGTTTGTTGAAAAGATATGAGACACAAATGGGTTTATGAAAGATTAATTTGTAATTTTGATAGGATTATTGTATTGTATATTATCGCGTGATTTCGTATCGCTTATATTTGTTTCATTAGAAATTTAAATGTGATTTAATTTTGAATTCATCGTGTTAACCGCGACATGATTTAAGAATCATAGGAATTATCGTAGAGTCCATCTTGTTTTAATTTTTTGCTAGAAACCTTTAACTCAATATATATATATATATATATATATATATTAATCATTACAATGATTTAATATTAATGATTATTTTTTAAAGACGAAAGAAACAATTGGGTTATAAAAGGATTAACTGCGATAGAATAATAATAATAATAATAATTATTATTATTATTATTATTATACTTCCTTCTTTTCTCTGTATTACTTGGCATATATATAATTTATATCTTACACATTTACATATCAACCAAACTTATCTCTCAACATAATACTCATATTTCTTTCTCCCTTTCTAATTGTCTTCTCTCTTTCTCTCTCTTTCTCCTTTCCTCTCTCTTTTTCTTTCTGATTCCATCTTTCTTAAGCTATCGCAAAAATCGAGTAGAATAAACGTACGATCGATAAACGATCATCTAGGGTATCCTTCGACGTATATTGAAACCGCCCACGTAAAGTAGCAGCGAAAGGTTTCGAGGTTCCTACGGTAGAAATGTCAGTACCTAGACGGCCATTATCCTCAGCCACTATCTTGTAACCTTTTTAAGGAGACACTAAAAAAGGAAGGGAAGCGAAGTGACGGAGCGAAGTGAATGAAAGAGAGAGACGGAGAGAGAAAGAGAGAGAGAGAGAGAGAAGGAAGAGAGAGAAAGGGAGAGAGAGAGAGAGAACATGGTCAGAGAATTCAGGTTGCATCGAATAACGTTCGAGTTTTTGGAGGACGTTGACGTTTAAGTCCTCTTGGAGGAGAAGAAGAAAAAGAAGAAGACGAGGAAAAAGAAAAAAAAGAGAAGGATAAGAAGAAGAAGAGAAGGAAGAGGAAGAAGAGAAAGAAGAAGAAGAAAAAAAAGAAAAGGAAGAGGAAGAAGAAGTAGAACAAGAGGAAAAAAACAGGAAGAGGAGGAAGAAGAAGAACGGGAAGAGGAGAAAGAAGAAGTGGAAGAAGAAAAAGAAAAAAAAAGAGAAAGGAAAAGAAGGAAAAGAAGAAAAGGAGAAGAGGAGGAGGAGGAAAAAGAAGAAGAAGTAAAAGAAGAAGAGGAAAGGAGAAGAAGTTAAAGAAGAAAATAAGAACGAAGATGAAGAAGAAAAATAGGAGAAGGACAAAGAAGAAGAAGAAGAAGAAGAGAAGAACGAAAAAGGATGAAGAAAAAGAAGAAGAGAAGAACGAAAAAGGATGAAGAAGAAGAAGAAGAAGAAGAGAAGAACGAAAAAGGATGAAGAAGAAGAAAAAGAAGAAGAGAAGGATGAAGAAGAAGAAAAAGAAGAAGAGACGGATGAAGAAGAAGAAAAAGAAGAAGAGAAGGATGAAGAAGAAGAAAAAGAAGAAGAGAAGGATGAAGAAGAAGAAAAAGAAGAAGAGACGGATGAAGAAGAAGAAAAAGAAGAAGAGAAGGATGAAGAAGAAGTAGAAAAGGACGAAGAAAAAAAAAGACGAAGAAGAAAAAGAGAGGGACGAAGAAGAAGCAGAAAAAGATAAAGAAAAAAAAAGACGAAGAAGAAAAAGAGAAGGACGAAGAAGAAGAGAAGGAAGATGAAGATGAAGAAGAAGAAGAAGAAGAAGAAAAAGAGAAGGAAGATGAAGATGAAGAAGAAGAAGAAGAAGAAGAAAGAAAAAGGAGGAGAAAAAAGAGGAAGAAGAAAAAGAAGAAATAGAAAGAGGAGGACGGAAGAAGACGAAGAAGAAAAAGAAGAAGAAGGACGCACAAAAGATAGAGGAGGAAGAAGAGGACAGAGATTGTGGAGAAGGAACATGGGCCGTGCCCGGGGGAGACTATGGTAATGCCGGCAGACGTTTCGGGGCCGTAAAAATAATACGATGGTGTCCCAGCACGGCTACCGGGTACTTTGGCCGCTCGCGTGCACAGTGATTCATTCCAACGCGATAAAAACCGACGTGACTCAAACCCGAAACGAATAAGAGAAGCGTGCGAGTAACGTATATAACACGGTCGTTCCTTCTCGATTTCTCTCTGATCTTTTTCTCTTTTCAAAAATGTCCGCTCCGAAATCAAGAAAGGATAATATTTAACGGAAGATTGTAGAGGAAGGGGAAAGGAAAGAAAAATTTTCTTTTCCTTTCTTCCGATTATTTCTTTAATATCTGATTAGAAAAATATTAGAGAAAGGTTGATAGCTAATACCAATATTTATTTGTATATTATTAGAAATTCTGATTAGAAAGTATTCTGGTTTTATTAGATTCAGTTTTTTATTTGTTAGATTAATACTATTATGATATTATGAAGTAATTGTATAATACTTGTGTGGAATTGATATTATAATATATTGATATATAATATTATAGAGTAATTAATAATATATATATATATTAATTATATTAAATTTCGAATCGAATAAAATTGTCATCTAAGTACGAGCATTATAAAAATTAAACAATTTCCATATTAAAAAAAAAAAGAAAGAAAGAAAGAAAAAGAAAAAAAATTTAAGAATCTCTATTACGATCAGACACTTGCTTATAAATCAGATACTTGCTTATAAATCAACCAACATAATCATTACATTCCGATATTACAAAGAAAAGGAGAGATATCTAAAGAAAAAAAAAAAAAAAAAAAAAAGAAAAGAAGAAAAAGAAAAAGAAACAGCTTAAAGAAAAAAAACATCGATCAGTTCAACTTTCTTAAAGTTCTCATGACGATCGAAAGGAGTGTCGAGGAAAAGAGAGAAAAGAAATAAAAAATAAATAAAAAAGAAAAAAAAAAGAAAAGAAAAAATAAAAAAAGAGAGAAAGAAAAAAAAATATGAAGGGTATCGATTCCATCGGATCCAAACGGAGACCGTAATTACAGGCCGGTTTACTTACGCTCGCTGTGTGCCGCTATTTTTGGCACGGCCGCCCGCCAAGTATTCCCACCAGGACCTACCTCAAACTATCAAGGAGGACGTTCGAAGGGCCTCAAGGGCTCCTGAGATTGATCTTCTCATTTCTGCTCTCGAAAACATTAAACATATACATATACCTATATCACGACTATGTCAAAAAATTTTCTACGAAAAAAAAAAAAGAGAAAATATCGAATTCGATTTTCTTTAAAAGTGTATTCCCTTAATCTATTTAATCTCTTTCTCTCTCTTTCTCTTTATTTTTCTTTATCTCTATTTCTATCTCTATCTATCTTGTTTTATCACGATGTTCGTACAAGGATTTATCAGCTCTACGTCGATTGAGGAAACAGAAAACATCATTACTATAGTATTTTGCTGAGTTATCCTTTGGATAGATATATCTCGAAGGAAGAAAATTCGAAGGGAAAAGAAATTTTGTAATATAATTCTTTTATCAGTTCGATTCAGTAAGAATTTTGTATCTATGCTCGATTAATCAATAATAAACGATTAATAAAATAATTATTAATCTTATTATAATCTTAAGAATCTTTATGATCAATATCTTCGACAATTTTCATATCGTTTATAATCTTCGTAATACGAATCTAATTATCTTATATCGTATTGATAATAATTTATATATGTTAGTTGTTTAAATTCGTACGTATGTGTGTATATGTGTATGTGTGTGATTAGGCACGTTTGATATTCAAGATAAATGTGAATAAAAATAATGAGATTAACGAATAATACGGACAAATAAATGAATTAATTCTATTCGACTAATGCAATAGACAATATTTATATATTCTATATATATATATATATATATATATATATATATATATATATGGATCGTTTATTTTGAAAGTAACATAAGTCCATTTTTTTTTAAATGAGATATCGCATAATTCATGATTAAATTAGTGTAAACATTTTACTTATAGCTATTTAATATTTAATATCTTAAAAAATGCCAATGTTCAATTTAAAATTAGCCAATAAAAGAAATTGCATAGCGATTGATTATGAAATTAATGGTGTAAGTCCAATTTCCATAGACATATACAAAATTTTAAAGGATATCGAATTTTTCATAATAAAAATTAAACGATTTTTACAATCGACTAATCATGAAAATAGTACAAGTCCATTTACAACACGTAAATAAATATTATTTTAGTTAAATTCGCTTAAAAGAAACATATATATATTATCAAATTACATATTAATAAATTAATAGAAACACTATCAGACTCGACATAATTAATTTTTATTTTTGAATCGATTAATATGCTAATATCTTTAATTTTCTCGAAAAAGCAAAAAAATCGATTTGTACCACTTTCAAAATAAACGCTCCATATATATATATATATACGTCATAATTTAAATAAAATCAGAACCTGCCTTGTTAAAAAATTGATTACTCCTCGAAAATGATTATATTGAAGGAATAAATCAAATAATAGCGAATAACAGAACACACACACACACACACACATTTATATAAAAAGCGAAAGAAAGAAAGAAAGAAAGAAAGAGAGAGAGAGAGAAAGAGATAGTTTGGAGAAGTCGTGCCTGCCAAAAATCCAGACGCTATAAATTATAGTATACCGAAACGAAAGTCGACGGTATATATTTCTCTATCTCTCTCTTACTCTTAGAAACTCTAACTCTCTTTCTCCCTCATACTTCTCCCTCAACCTCCCCACTCCCCCTCTTTCTCTCTCTATCTATCTTTCTTTCTCTCTTCCACGTAGGAATGTCGTTATTCAGCAAGTTTTTCTTCGGATCTAGAATTTCAGAGGACTATTTCTGGATCAACCTTGGCTCGTAGCAGCTTCCGAAGTGCAAAGGAACGAGTCGACTGGGCTCGAAGGAGCAATTATCCCGGTGCAGAGCTCGTTTATTCGCGAGAAAAGAGGTAAACGAATGTCATCGGTACCGTTACACGCCCTTGGCAGACTGCCACACGCGGAATTTCAAGTACAAACCTCAAGAATCGTCGTCGTTTATTCCCTACCTCCCACCCTCCCATCCTCCCATCCTCCCACCCACTCTCTCTCTCTCTCTCTCTCTCTTTTTCTCTCTGTCTTTCTCATTTTCTTACTATATCTTTCTCATATTTTCTTTATTTTTGTTTTTCTTTCAATTCTGTTGACCTTGAAATCCAATGGAATTATAACCGACCTGTCGACTTCTATGTGAATTTTAATACGATTGTTCGTTGTTAATTATATAGAAATTGTTTGTTTATTCAGTGACGATTTTTAGTGAAAATTGTTTGATCGTGTTATAGAGTGATAGTTATAAGTAATCATGGGAATGAATAGAGAGATGATAAATATTGATTGTCAAGTGATATCATCATGGGAAATAGAAGAAATGTAATAAATATTGTGATAGTAATTGTAATGATAATAATTAGAATGATTCTAAGAGAATGAGTGAATAAATAAATAATCGATCTGATGTTAATCTGTAAATAAGTAATCAATCTGATATTAATGAAAACTTTTCATCAAATTTATCTTATTTCTTTTTATATATATGTATACACACATATATATAAAATATAATTATATATATTATAATAAATAAATATATAAAATAAATGAAATAATACGTGTGAATAAGTGTGAATAATATGGCACAAAATTTCACTTATAATAATATAAAAATGATTTTGTTTTTAATAATATTTTAAGGATCGATTATGCATACATACACACATATATAAATATATATATATATGCTATCGTAGAAAATGGTCGAATTAGTCGGAAAAAAAATAAAAAATAAAAGACCAGAACTCGAAAGAGAAAATATATTATGTTCGATAGTAATACGTGTGTCTAACTAAACGCAATGAAATAAAATTGTCATGGCGACTCAGCAGATTCGTTTATCTAACTCGCACTTTTCTAGACGTTGTCTTACGAGTAATTTGTCATTTTACGCTTTAACACGAACAGACCATAATACGTTAAGCCGATTTCATAGCGTGCCGAGCAAAGGCAATCGATAGAAACGTATCGCTCGTGGAACTTAGAGATAAAACGGGTAAGGATAATCGACTACACCCTCGAACGAACATTCCGCAGCGGTTCGATTCAGTAAATCGGACCTTTCCTCGTTTGTTCCCTGACTAAAAAGGCATTAAACTGGGTTCCCCAAAGGCTATATCGTCTTTCCTCATCTATAGACATCGACTACTACCACTCATTCGAATCCATCCTTTCTTGCTTCTTCAACTGATCGATTGTGTCCCGATGACTCGACGAATACAGGATTCAAAGGACTCTTACTACTAGAGATCGAACGACTCTTATCCTTCCAACGTTTTTCCTATCAAATTGCTTCGCGACAGCGAAAGGAATTATCTGAAGGACATCCGATGATCATCCATCGGCTCTTTTGAAACTTTATTTACATTAAATATCACAAATGAAATATCTATACGTTGTACTACGTAACCTGTTCGTCTAACCGAAAATGATTATTTAAAATAAATTTTGTTGTAATACATTTTCAATAATTATTAATACATCTTAAATAATAAAAAATTTTTTTAATAATTTTCATACTCGTTTACCTACGCATGTTTCTCTTTTATGCTTCAATGACTTATTTTTAAATAATTATATTAAAGCAATTATATTACGAGAATCTTTTCTATTTCCGGATTTGAAGATAAATTTTATGTATGTTTATAATGGTTGACATGCTGTCAATTAAATGATAAGAGATGTAAGAAAAAATATGATTTATAAGAAAATATCGAACTTTGATAATTTAATTCGATCCTCGTAACATTCGTTGTCTTATTGGATACTGAGATTCACTTTGTCTTTGACTTTATTTTTAATTTTGTATCTTTAATTTGATTTATGTATATCGTTGATAATAAAAAATTGATAATAAAATCGTTGATTAAAAAAAATTGATAATAAAATACTACGTGATCGATAAATACAAAATCAATTTTAAATATGTTAAAGTAAGTTTATTTAATTCTCTATAATCTAACGTTCATCGTTTATTAAAAGAAAATCGATCACTTATAGTATTTAATATTTATACTGATCTTTTACTTATTCTTTTATTGTATTTTAATATTACAAAATTGTTGTAATTGTAATATATTTTAACTGAACAAGCAATAATTCAATATTTGTTATTTATGAAAAGAAACATTGCTCTCACGGTATTTTGATTGATTTTATTTAGATTTAATAAAAAAAGAAAAAAAAAGAAAGAGAAAAGATAAATAATTTCATTTAGATTTTCCAACATTTATATTTTATCGAATAATATATTCGTTAATTATATTTTATTTAAATGTAATAATTTTAGATTACGTTAAGTATAATGTTACGTAGCCTCTACAAAAAAGAAAAAAAGATAATTTCACTTGGATTTTTGAACATTTAGATTTCGCCGAATAATATATTACGTTCGTCAATTATATTTTATTTCAATTTAACAATTTCAGATTTCATTAAATATAATTTTATTTAGGTTTAACAAAAAAAAAAGAAAAAAAAAAGAGAGAAAAGACAATTTCATTTAGATCTCTGAACATTTAGATTACGTCGAATAATATTTTATTTAGATTTAACATCCTTAGATTCAATTAAATATAATTTCCTTTAAATCGAACAAGAAAAGAAAAACGGATAATTTCATTTGAATTTCATCCTTTTAATTTCTAACAACAAATCAAACCATTAAACGATTAATAAGCATTTTAACCAAGATTAATTAAATAAAAATCGCGGCGAATAAACTTTATCAGAATTACACGAGTAGATTAAAAACGTACAAAATGAAAGACACACATAAGTTATTCGTAGGATGAGTGATATGGGAAATAAAATACATTCCTTTACCGTACGAATAACATACCTAAGTCGTGACGCCCTAAGCTCCCTTCCCCCTCTCTTCGTCCAACTGTATATTCTCTAAACGCAATAAAATTCAAAAGACATTTGAGAAGGATCATCGAAGAATTTCTTCGAGTAGTCTCTCTCTCTCTCTCTCTCTCTCTCTCTCAGTATTTCGAAAAAGAATGAAGAATTCGATTCACCCTCATCCCTTCAAAACCTCGAACCATTTCGTTTCCTTTCATTTGGTAGAACATTCAAGAATTAAGTTAGGTTCCCAAGAGGATGGAGGAAGGAACAAGAGAGGGAAGAGTGAAGGGTAAAGTGAGAGTGGAATGAGAGTAAAGAAAGAAGGAAGGACATTCCCGCATTTGAAAGATTCTCTCTTGTTAGCAAAAGAGTCTCGCGAATTCGCGAGTTTCATTCTTCCTTATTCTCTCTCTTTCTCTTTCTCTTTCATTCTTCTTCTTCTTTTTCTTGCTATTCTTTTTTCTCTTGTTATTTTTCAACCCTCTTTCGCTCGATTTTGGATTTGGCGAGTCCAACTGGCCAAACTCCCACGCCACGCCAAGCTATGGCACGACAAGACAAGACACAACGACCGATCGGCCAGTCCGTCGACGAGCAACCACCTTCCTATGGGGCTTCGATGGATGAATTATTTAGCCGATTATGTCGCGGAGAAACCGTGGCAACGGTATCCCAGGCCACGACGAACGGTCTTCCTAGCCTCTCCTGCATTATTAATCGTCACCGTCTCTATATATGTCTGTGTGTGTGAACGTGTGTACATATATACTTATATGTGCGCGTGCATGCCCCTGCGACTTTGCAAGAAACTCGAAATACCATCCAATTTCTTTTCTTTTTCTCTCTCTCTTTCTCTATTCTTCCTTTTTACATACAATTTTCTTCTTTTCTTTTCTTTTTCTTTTTTTTCTTTTTGTTATCTTCTTTCTGATCTTTTTTTTTTTTAAGTATTCATAGATTCATAGAACGAGTTTAAGTACTGACACACATTTCAAATTTCGCGCTCTTTTTCATGGATCATGAGAATTCTTTTGAACAATGGTTAAATTAATTTTGTTTATCGTTGATTAATGAATTAATTTGGATGATCGATCTATGGTATATATATATTAGATGAAGGTATTACAATGAATGTTTTTTTGTATATATGTTTTAATATTCTTTTTCTGAAAATGATAGTTTAGAATATAAGGAATAGGGGGAATAGGAGTGTGTATGTATTTACGTTCACCGTTGAGTATTATCGATCTAGTAAGATACTATTGAAGATGCATTATTCATATCAGGAAATCAACGAGAATTCAATGTCGAAGAGAGGATTTTTATAAAGAAATTCAAGAGTCTTTTCTTTTTTATTTTTTTCTTATAGATCTCGTTTCTCTCACCTTCCTGTGTGATCTCGATCCAAGAGTGATCTCGATCGAGGAATGAAAAGCTTCGAGATGATATCGAAATTCGTGTCTTTTCGAAAGGGGATACAAATCGGTTAGGAATGGAAAGATAAAGAAAAAAGGGAATAAATAATGGGATAGATAGATATATAGATAGATAGATAAAGAAAAAGAAGACGAAGAAGAATGTTCGATGAGATTCGTCGCAAACGAAGCAGAAAACAAACGCTGTAACATGCTCGAAAGAAGATCGAAATTCGTTTCGTTTATTTAACACGAAACATTTATTCATTTATTCATTCGTTTGTTCGTTCATTCGTTTATTTATTTTTATATATAAAACTTTCATTTTATATTCTTATTCGTATTTATTTTTTATTTTATATTTATTTCTATTTTATTTTATATTATTTTTATTTTATTAAAAATTTTATTTATTGCTATTGAATTATTATTATTACGAAAATAATAATAATAATAATTATTATTATTATTGTTATATAATTATATTATATTATATGTTATGTATTATATAATATATATTATACATATTAAATATTTACTATATTAAATTATATAATATAATATAATAAATAATATATATCATATAATATTATATAATATTATTATTATTACAATATAATAATAATAATAATAATAATAATAATAAATATATAAGATCAACAATAATTCTTATTATTGTTTATAATCAAAAAAAAAGGAAGAAGAAGAAAAAGAAAAGAAACAATATAACTTTCTTTTTACACGAGAAAAATATTTTCCATTAAAAAAAAAAGAAATAAAGAAAGAAAGAAAGAAAGAACAAAAAAAAAAAGAAAAAAGGAAAGCAGAAAAGGAACTGGCAATTATTAAAAATAATTTATACCAATACTACTTACATTTGTACGACGATGCTGACAGCTGCGGTACATTCGTTTCGCAAGAGAAACGATAAGGTTGGCGAGATACTTTTTCGATGTGTAGACGTGAGAGGAGAAAGGAGAGAAGAAGAAAGAGAGGACGGGTCTTTCGGGCCTTGAAACGAACATCAGCGCACCGTACGATCGTTCAAGGACTTTAAAGCATTTCGAACGCGAGAAGAGAAGACAACGTTTCTACGTAAACCAGGGCCCTCCCTCCCTCTCACCCTCCCACCCTTTTCCCTTTCCCCTTTCCCCACCATTAAACCGTAAATCACAATGTTTTTTTCATTGAGATCGTTTAAATCATTCGTTGCAGACTACGTTGGCGATTTTTACTTGTTGCTATCTTACTTGTATGATTTTTAAACAGATTTTTACTTTCTTTTTCATTTTTATTTTTTATTTTTTTTTTTTAATTTTGTGACTGTTTATTTTCGATAGGATTGTGACGTTTAACGTTCGATCGATTAAATCAGCTGATCGTGATAATCATTCGTTCGTTAGGGAAATGATAAATTTGTAAAGAGTATTTAATTTTCATTGTTAAATGGTATTTGTTCTTTAATGTACATGTTTATATTGTTAGGTTTGTTATATAGGAAGGAATTAATTTTATATCCGAAGTTTTGCTTGAGTTTTCTTTCATTTTTTTTTTTCATTTTCTTTTAAGCATAGTTCTGTTTGTGTACTTTGAAATTTGTTGTATTACTTATAGCGATATAATTGTATATTACATATAATTATATTATTATAGTATATATAGTATTACTTTTATAATAATATATTTATTTTAGTAAAATACAATACTACAATATGCAATATATATATAAATATATATGTATAATTAATATTATAATCTAAATAAATGAACAATAATAAAAAACCACATATATATAAATTTAATAAATATCTCTCTAAAATTCTCTAAAAATCTCCAAAGCACCAAAATTTTTCAGAGCAAAAAAAAAAAAATGCAAAATAAGAATAAAAAGAAAAAAACATAAAAACTAACACAATTAATTCAAAGTATAATCAACGATAACACGTGTTAATTCTTAGCCATCTCTTAACATTTCAACTTTCTTAAGACGACGAGAAAAAAAGAAAAAAAAAAAAAAGAAATTCAAAACAAACCAAGTCAATTCAAACCAAAGCAAAAATGATAAAATGATACATAGAGCACAGATACGATCGTGACGAATCCAACTTCAAATCGTAAACTTTAGATCGTCTCCAATCGATCCAAGATTTCTTTTCTCTTCTCTTCTCTTTTCTCTCCTTTTTTTTTTTCTTTCGATAGCAGAAAACCTAGCGCGAATTCCATCGAGATGGAGGCGGAGGTTAATGGCTAATCTCTTCGGTGAATTACCTATTATCTTCTGCTGTGCTTCCTTGCTGTGCTATCCTCCGAGGATTACTTATATACCTCCTTTCGCTACTCTTTTCCTCTTCGTCTCTCCCACCCCTCTTTTCTCTCCTCCCTTTCACCATTCTCTTATGAGAAAGAGAAAGAGAGAAGAAGAAGAAGAAGAAGAAGAAAAAGAAGAAGAAGAAGAAGAAGAAGAAGAGGCTCTCTCTTGCTACTCTTTCGAGACACCATCTCGAGGGATTTTCGATTGGGAAGAGAGTAGAGAGGGTAAAGAGGAGTAGGGGAGTAAGAGGAGGGCATAGGAGGAGGGGGAGGGTCTTAACCTTTTGCTTCTCTTCCGCGGGATAAGTCGGGAACCCCACTTTTTCAAGGAGTGCTTCCTTGTTTGCAGGAAAAAAGAAAAAAAAAAGTTTCTTCGTAATACGTTCGCGATCGATCGAACGAGCAAACGAACGAACGAACGAACGAACGAACGAACGAAGGAATGACACTTCCGAGAAAACGCGACAGCAACGTAAAAACAACTTCTTTTTCTCTATCTTTCTTTCTTTCTTCTCTATGTTTCTTTTTTTTTTTTTTTTTTGATCTGTTTTTCTTTCTATGATATGCACGTTAGACAAGCATATACTTCTTTGAAACATTTACTGTCAAAGTAATTTTTTTATAAACCGATTGATCTAGGCATTCGTAATTCAATGTTTGTCTAAATTTGTAATGCACTTATTTCGATGTTACATGGAGATTTCTCTTTTCTTTTTTTTTTTTCTTTGTTTTCTTTTTTTTTAATACGATATATTGATAATAATTTTGAGAAAATATATCTATTAGATGATACAATGGACTGACTACTTTCTAAAACATTTATTTTTATAAATAATATTTTATAAATCGATAAAACTATTTATTCAATGTTTGTCTAAATTTGTGATTTAGATATCATGGATTAATAATATGACACGTAAGATTCCTTTTTCTTTTTTTTTCTCTTCTAAAATATATTTCTATTATCTCATCGAAATTGATAATACGATATATTGATAATAATTTTGAGAAAATGTATCTATTAGATGATACAATGGACTGACTACTTTCTAAAACATTTATTTTTATAAATAATATTTTATAAATCGATAAAATTATTTATTCAATGTTTGTCTAAATTTGTGATTTAAATATCATAGATTAATAATATGACATTTCTATTATCTCATCAAAATTGATCTATTTACAATTTTATTTTTATTTATTTAACAATGTTTATATTTATAATAATTCAGAGAAAAGATATCTATTAAATGAAATAACACACACATTCCTTTTTAAATCATCCACAGAGAAAAGACAATCATTCATAAATCTATATTAAATTTCCATTTTAATTTTTCTTAATTTCCACTTATTTAATAGTAACTTTTATTATCATATTACAATAATTCCACGCAAAGATATCTATTAAATATCTCTCCCTTTTAAACTCCTAATATTATCTATATATCGTCATAGACTTTTTATACGTACAGAAAAATTCATTGTCGCGTATAGTTTACTATTATTAGAAACTACGGTCTTAATCTTTCAAACGTCACTTCTTAAAAAACTCGACAAAATTGAGTGTTAGTCACCTTTGACCCTCTACGGTATTCAAACATGTTAATGCACAGAGAAAAAGATACGTAGCTTTGAAAAGTGAGAGCAATACGTAAGAAAGGAGAAACCGAGAGAGAGAGAGAGAGAGAGAGAGAGAGAGAGAGAGAGAGAGAGAGATAGATAGATACAGAATGTGTGTGTGAGAGAAAGAGAGAGAGAGTGAGAGAGATAGATAGAAAGATTTAGAAAGAGATGAATCGTCACTCGATTCTGGACAGCCGCCAAATCGACGTCTTTCGTTTAAGAGTTTCGCAAGGACATTAATAAACGACGTATAAGCAACTCCAAGAGCTCGTTAGATCACGTTATCTCAAACGTCTTTGGGAGGAAAATTTTGTGAATTTCGTCGCAATCGTTCTATCGCCGACGAGCATTCTATCTCGGCTGCCAATTCTATTAACTCCCTCGTTCGCCGATTATTTATGACGTGGTAGAATTCCTTTCCCAAATAATCCTTGACTTTCGAATGTATTAACGTATCATATTAATATTATATTAATGAAAATCTAACGAAGAGATTGAGATAAAATAAAAAAAAAAAAAAAAAAGGAGAGAAATGAAAAAGAAAGGAAAGAGAAAAAAATATGGCTGCCTCGAACGAAATTAATTTTCTATCACTTTGTCTTTTTCATAAAATATTTTATTCGTATCGTATTATGTGTTATCCATTTATTTTCCTCTGAAATATACATATGTTACGAAATAACTGTAAAATATTTCGAGGAAAATTGAATCTGTCAAATGGAACAATTGAAAATGTCATGAAAGAGAAAAAAAAGAGATTTGTTTCATTAAAGAAATAAAAAGCGTATGGAAAAAGTAGGGGTATTATCGATCATAGCAAATTTCCTAGAGATTTTCTTGGAAATATTATCATTTTAATTTGTACTCAAATACTTTATACTATCATTTTAATTGAATAAGATTATATATACATATACGTATATATATAATATTATATATATTAATTATATTTATATTATATATATTTATATATATTAATTAGATATATATATATCTTTTATATATTTATATATATATATATAATATAATTAATTGAAGTAAATTTAAATTAATGATATAATAAAAATACGAAACAACTATTAATAATAATAACAATTACAATCAAAATTAGAAATCATTTTTAACACGATTTAGATATAACTCTCACCTGCTACATACATACTCCTATACTCCCTCTATTCTGATTCGAAAGAAAAGATGAAAAAGGCAGAAAAGAGAAAAACAAAAAAAAAAGATAATTCCACTTTCCTAATTACAAGCAGCAAGCGAGTAATTTAAAAAAAAGAATAAGAAAAACGAAAAGAAAAAAAAACAACCAAACAGAAAAAAAACAAAAAACAAACAAACAAAAATCAAAAGTAACGGGCTCCACCATAGAAGAGACCATAGAACAGTAATTAAACCCGTTGTCCACTAGTATAACAACGCGTCTCTTTTAGTGTACGTAGAGACATTTTATCTGGAGGGTACCTATACGTAGTTAGAATGTAGTTGTTTCTGTTTCAAGGGGACCGACTCTAAAAATACGTACTTGCCACGCAAAAGAGAAACTCGTAAGCACTTTTTCGCCATTTATTTCGCGCACACTTTTGCTTCTAATGAAGGTTCGTCGTCGACGTCGACGACGTCGACATCGTCGTCTTCGTCGTCTTCGTCATCGTCATCGTCGTCAGTGGCGCTAATCGTAAAAGGCTCTTCCCTTTTTAAAAAAAAGAATGGTATTATTTTTTTCTTCTTTTTTTATTTTTTTATTTTTTTTGTAGATCTCCTTACAGATTTTATAGATCTTGTCTAAAGAGCACCAATCTATCTACTAGATCCCAAGTGAACAAGATTGTTACTCTTTTCTCACTCTCTCTCTCTCTCTCTCTCTCTCTCTCTTTCTATCTTTCTCGTCGTATATTTCTCTCTCTATCTCTTTTTCTCTATCTATCTCTGTCTATCTATCTATCTACACTCCACAATTGGTTCTGACATTAAGCTGTGTAGAACTTGTTTTCATCCATTCTTCGTAGTCTCATCTATCGACGTTTTTAAAGACAGACTATTCTCGGATAGTGAAGTTACTTCTCTGTAATTACTTCACCCTTTTTTTTTGGGATCTTTTTTTCTTCCTTTTTTTCTCATTTCGTTTTTTCTTATACATTTTTTGTTTTTGTTTGTTATACCGTAGACATATCATTGACTCGTTTTAAGTTTTTATTATTACGTTCTGGATTGTTATTGTCTTTATTGCCTCGTTTCATTATTGCATCATTGATTCGTTTTTAAGTTTTTATTATTTTTCTATTCCTTTTTTATTTATTTATTATTATTATTATTATCATCGTTATTATAGATATCATTATAGTATCACTACATCGTAGTATATTACGTATTTATTTACTTTATTATATTATATAATTGATCATCACTTTTCTACAAAAATAAAATTCACGTTTTATATATTCACAAAAATATTTTTGATAGAATTGGGATAGCGTCGATTCGGTATTATTTTCAATATTTCTAGTTTTCAATATTTCTATTTTTATAAAACATTTCAACTGTCGTCTATAAATACGTCTATAAACGATATACCGCGTTAAATTGCTTGTAAATTATTATAAATCGTATTCGGTAGTTCACTTTAAAGTAATACGATTGATAATAAAATTCTTTGATCCTCGTCTCCTGTCTCTTTCTTTCTTTTTATTTTCTTTTTTTGTATTCTTTCTTTCATTTCTTTTTTTTTTTCCTTCTAATTTTTCCTCACTCCGCTCGATCCTTTAAGTACAGAAGCCCGTAATCGTGTCCTACCTGTCGGCCCTTAAACCCTTTTTTACATATATAGCATTCACTTGGAATAAGACGCGCGTGAAACCGGTTCTCTCTCTCTCTCTCTCTCTCTCTCTCTCTCTCTCTCTCTCTCTCTCTCTCTCTCTCTTTCTCTCTCTCTCTCTCTTTCTTTTTCTCTCTGAAGTAAGCGCGCGTGCTTCTCGTGTTAGCCAAATACATCTAACGACGACGCGTGCGCGCGCTTGAATTCGTAAGAGTGTTAGTAGCACTTTCTTGATCCTCGATTCTCAACCACGAGACTCAACTAACTTCCTCTTGGCTTGTGCCACAGGCAAATTGCTCGTTTAAACGCCACTACGAACACGCTATTTGCTTCGTACGATCGATTCTAATTTTTAATATCAATGAGAGACAAGGTTTGTAAATATTGATCAATTAAAAGAAAGATTTTTCAAGTATTACCGTATAAAACTTTTATAATATAAAAATTTGATATTATATATATATATATAATTCTAATTTTATAATATAAAAATATTTTATTGTAACATAGATATATTTTATATTATAATATAATTCACGATTATCGATCGTCGCTATAATTTATTTTCAATATAAATTTTGATTTCCTCGTTAACTATTTATTTTCATCATTATTATGTTATTATTACGTCAATCGATTAAAACGAATTGAATTATTTAATTCGTACGAATATTTAATTTAAAAATATTATTCCGTAGAATGTTTTAAATGTTACGATCGATATCACTTGATAAATGTTATAACGAATTGCTGTTATATCTTGTAATCCGAGAGATAAAATTTTACAATCGTTAATCTGACTTTTAGAAAAACATTTCGCCACGAAATCTGGGTTATTACTTCCCGATGAATTAATTAAAACAGGATACATTATATATCCTATCGATAAAAATTACGTATGAAGTATATCATTTCTCGTGATAAGTACTAACCCATTAATTTCTTTTTTCTTTATTTATTTCTTCATTTCTTCTTATTTATTCATTTATTTATTTATTTTCTTGAATCAAATCAAATAGAGTGTATACTAGACGCAACGCACGATTAGATTTCTTTCGTTCGACAGGATTTTCGATTGGATTTCTTGAAAAGATCAGATCTTTCGCGAATATTCGTGCCAGCTCCGTGACTCTCGCACTTTCTCTCTCTCTCTCTCTCTCTCTCTCTCTCTCTCTCTCTCTCTCTATCATTCCTTTTCTCTTGAGGGAGACCGGATGCAGTATGGTTTCTCTACCGAACCAGAAATAACATCATCGAGTCGTATACGCGAGCATATGCGCGGATCTGGGTCTAAGAAATGGGCTATATTTGCCTTTTCTTTGCTACTTCCCGGCCAACGTACGTGACCTTATCTCGTGTCGAGATGGTAATATTAGAAATACAGTTGCTTCCTCGATAAGATCGCATGTTCGAGCTCCCTCGAGATCCTACGAATTTCTTCCAAGAACCACGCGCCATTCGCGAAAGAAGGAGTGATTTTTTTGTCATTTTTTTGTCTTTTTTTTTTTCGTTTAAGAAAACGAGAGACGATGCGGTACGATAACTTCGTATGTATGAAGAAGAAATAAAATGTTGAGGTCACGATCGAAAACAATTTTTTTTTTCATCGCATAGTAATTACAGAGAATTCATTTCGTACTTTTCCTTTTTCTTTTTTTTTCTTTCTTTCTTTTTTTTTTTTTTTTTTTTTTAAATAGACCGAGTGTGCGTTTTGTTTGTTAAATGAAAAATGAGAAAAACAGAATGCAAACGAATGTAGTCTAGTTAACGTTCTTCTTAGATCCTTATTTATGCGAGTTTATTCTTATTTTGTATGAGATTTAATGAGTTCAAAAATAATAATTTGAACGTTGATAGAGATCTTGATTCGTGTCTCCTATTTACTCTGGTTTTCTTTTTTCTTTTTTTTTTTCTTAAGTTATTATTTTTATACGAGACTAAACGAATGCTAATTCTTTCCTTTTATTAATGATAACATAAAGCGAGTTAACTTTCAAATATGATTTGTGTGTTTGAAATAAAAGGAGTAATTAGTAAATAAAAATCAAGGAATTATTTTAGAATGATAAATTCCGTAATAAACAGATAATATATATAGATAAAATATATGTAAATATACGTGTGTATATATATATATATATATATATATATATATATATAGAATCGAAAATAACGAAAACTAGAAAAAAACAAGCGGTCATAAGAATGACAGGTAATAAATAATAAAATCAAACCAATAAAAATCAATCATTGACGAAAAAAAATCAAACAATTAAATCCCTCTTTATTATAGACATACGAATCATTTTAAAAACGAAATGTTAGTACTAACGTAATAAAATAAAAAGAAAAGAAAAGAAAAAAGAGAGAAAGAGAAAAAAGATTGAGCAAAGTCAATGTCAAACCTCTCGACAATTCTCATCAGGGTCACTCGAAAGAGCATTGTTTGTATCTCTTATTCTCTTTCTCTATCTCTCTCTCTTTCTCCATAGGGAATTACCCTCTTTGGCTCGGTCACAAAGCTACACTCCAATAGATCTCTAATCTCACTTTCGGTGCAATAGTCGCGTGTACGAATCGTACGATTTTCGGAGCTCGTTAGGACATCCATTCAAAGTCGTACGAATAGTACTTGAGTTTCAACTTACATGCGCATATGTATCTACAACTATCTCTCTCCTCCTCTTTCTCTCTCTCTTTCTCTCTCACTCTTTCTTTCTCTCTATACACATACACGTATCTCTTTCTCTCTCTTTCTCTATATGTATATATATATATATATGTGTGTGTATGTATATATACATGTATATATATATCAACATATATATTCATATATTTATATATATATCTATATATACATAAATACACACACACACACACACATATGAATATATATATATTCATATATCTATCTATCTATCTATTTTTCTGTATATATATATATATATATATATATATATATATATATATATATATATATAAATGATTTACATGCAAGTTGTAAGACACGTTGAATCTTTTATTAACCGTCATCATAAAACTGCTACTTCTTCTTCTTCTGCATAAACGTGGACTCTCAGCCTGGTAATAATGATTTTTCAAAAGGATGAAAGAAAAAGAGAAAAAAGAGAGAGAGAGAGAGAGAGAGAGAGAGAAAGAGAAAAAACTTATTACGATTTATAAGAGCCATTCACGGCGGGTAATTTTCTTAACAACGCGTCGAATCGTTTTCCTATACAGAAAGAGAAATAGATGGAAAGTAATTCGATAGAAGGAGACAGAATGAATAAAAAAGAAAGAGAGAGAGAGAGAGAGAGAGAGAAAGATAGTAAGCACGTTTGCCAAGCCGGAGGGCATAAATCGTACGATGACTACATATAATAGCATTTAGACGAACGTTCTACCTCGATGAATCCTGATTTCATCGAGCGATCCTGTCGTTTCATACGTTCCTTCCTATGCTCTTGACACCCATCTGTATTTTGTTAATGTTCGAGTGCATACGTACAAAAGATTGAGAAAGATAGAGACACATAAACATCAAGAAAGAGAGAAAGAGAGAGAGAGAGAGAGAGAGAGAGAGAGAGAGTGAGATCGATTTCCAAGTGAATAAATCTTTTTTTCGTTCGTGCAAGAAATTCATCGATTTCATTGAAGTAGAAGTTATTCCGAGACGTTATTTACACATTATAATCCTTTCGTGGTCAATGATAGTACAACAGAGACATAGACGTACACGCATGGAGTCACATGGTAATCATATTCGCATCTTTCCAACGAATATACATAGATATCTGTTGTATATAGTGACTGGTAATGTGTAATGTCAGATACAAAGACTAGATAAGGAAGAGAAAGAGAGAAAGAAAGAGAAAGAAAAAGAGAGAGAAAGAGAGAGACGTACGATCCTTATCACGGACTTGTCCTATCCTCGCAAAGTCTACCGAAAGAATGGTAAAATCATTTAACCCGGTGAGAAGAGCCTAAGCGTTCCCTCGAACAACCTGATAAAGTCGAACGAACCGGTTTATACACTTGTAAGCTATTAACGCTTACGAGAAGAGGGGAAAGAGAGACAGAGAAAGAGAGAGAGAGAGAGAGAGAGAGAGAGAGAGAGAGAGAAGAGATATTTCTTCTTCTACGTGTCAAGGGCAATGTGTACGGAGGCCCCCTCGGACAAATTGGAGTAGCAAAACGAGTTTGGACTAGTTCGGGAGACGAATTCTCCTTTTTCATCGGAGAACTCTCGACATAATTGGATCTCCGTAGGTATGGCAAACTCGGTCGAACGACGCGTGTTAACGAAGCCAAGCTAATGTATCCTATCGGGAGACATTAATGATAATGAGAGTCGCGAAAGCCCGATATATATATATATATATATATATATATATATATATATATATATATATAAGATTCAACGTGTCTTCAAAATCTTACTTGTATGTAAATCCTTGATATATATATATATATAGATGTATGAATATATGTGTTGATATATATATGTATGTATGTATGTATAGATATATGAATATATATATATGTATTTCTGTATTAATGTTTGCCATGAAAAGAGAGAGAAAGAGACAGAGAGAGGGAGAGAGAGAGAGAGAGAGAGAGAGAGAGAGAGAGAGAGATGTTCATGAATTTCTAATTGCAAGTTCGCTTCGATTATTTCAGACGATTTAAAGCCAACGACGACGAGAACGAAATTGTCATGAATATTTTCAAGTTAACGTCTATATATTCTCTCTATTGTAGAGGAAAAAGAAAAGAAAAAGAAGAGTAAAGAAAAAAAAAGAAAAAGAAAAATTTCTTCAATTTTAATTGAAATTATTTATATCTTCGATCGTACGGATCGTTTTTAAATATTATTATTCGTTATTAATTAATTAACCTAAGGTCTGATTGTTCATTGAAAATCGCACATTTTATCGTATTATAATTCGTATTAGAATATGTAAATAATTTTTAATTGACCTTTAACCCCGATATCAGGACGCCCTTGAATTATAAATCTCTCGTAGAACTCTCGTAGAGAAATAGTTATCGTCGTTGAGCGTTAAAATGGCTCGTTAACATTAGAATCACGTAATAACGGTCTCCCGGCGGTACGATTTCTCGGAATTTCTATCGTGCCTATAAAGAGAGCAGAAAGGAGAGTAGTAGTGGCGAATTCACCCCTCGAGGGAGAGAGAAAGAGAGGGAGAATCAGAGAATGAAAGAAAGAGAGACAGAGAGATAGAGAAAGAGAGAGAGAGAGAATAAAAGTCAGAGAGAAAGGGAAAGAGAAACAGAGAGAGAGAGAGAAAACGAAAGTCAGAGAGAAAGAGAAAAAGAGATAGATAGATAGATAAAGATAAAGATAGAAAGAGAGAGAGAGAGAAAGAGAGGAAACGAACGAACATTTCTATCGATCGCACACGCGTAACCCTTCTCTTTTTAGTTCCCTGATTTCGACTTACTCGTCCCATCCACGTCTCTCCCTTTTGATAAAGAAAGAGAGAAAGAGAGAGGAAGAAAATCATGTTCCGTTCGACGTACCATTTTACACGCTATAGAAGCCATTTATTCGACGACACTCCAAAGCTGACACTTTTCTGATGCGTGACGTATTAATAAGTCGCTTCGTGAAAGAACACTTTCTCTCTCTCTTTCTTTCTACATACATACATACATACATACATACATACATACATACATACATACATACATACATACATACATACATACATACATACATACATACATATATACATACATATATACATACATGTATGTATATGTCTAACTTTCTCTCTCTCTTTCTCTCTCTCTCTTTCTCTCAGTCTCTCCAAAATCGTTCGAAATATTTTTCGAGAGGAGCTCTCGTAAAAATTCGAGAGATACCGCTTATGAGTGCCTTTAGCTCGGCCTTGAGAGCATCGCTACGCTCGAGTATCCTCTCGCTGGACCCCACAAAAGATCCATTCCGTGCGTTCCACCGGTTTACGACCGACCGAAAAGGGACGAGGAAAGATCCAAAAGGATCTTTCGAACAGTCTCGACAACAGCGTTTCGAACGTCGCCGCCGCCACCACCACCACCACCATCACCGCCACCGCCGCAACCGCTGTATATATCTCGTATATGCTACAAACATTTTCTTCTATGATTTACGCGCCATTACCTTCTATCCGGCTCAAAAAAAGAAAAGAAAAAAAAATAGTATAAAAAAAAAAGAGAAAAGAAAAAACGATGCTTCGATCGCTTCTGACAGGATGACGACAGGAACCGAACATTCATTCTTTTATAATAATCTTCTTTTTCTTTTTCTCTTTTCTTTTTTATTCCCTGTTTTTTTTTTTTTTCAAATACGTTTCGATACGATCGACTTTTCTGCGACTCAATGGTTTCTTTTTTCGATGAAAAATTCGATGATAATGGATTTTGGACTGGTCCGTAAATTGATTGCAACAGATATATATATATATATTATATTTATTATATATATATATATATACTTATAGACACATATTTAAATATATATTACATATATTTATTATATATGTATTTAAATTTACATATATATATATATAAATATGTTATATATATTTATTTTATATATACTATATTGTATATATATATGTTATATATAATTTATATTTAATTTTGTTATTTTATATATACTATAGTGTATATATATGTGTGTATGCATATGTATATGTTTAGAAAAATTTTTAAAAAGAATAAATCTTATTTAAAAACTCTAAGGAGCTCTGCTTAAAATCTTTTAAAGTAACGATATATTTCTACAGTATAGTCCCTTTAAACAGCGAATCCCTTCTGTACTTGGATTTCTCTCCCTTAGACTCATCCGTCAAATCAAACGATTACTCAGAATGATATCGAAATCGATCAAAACGAATAATAAGAGATTTTTATTTCATTAATTATATCAAAAAGCAGTTTTTCATTCTAAAGTACATATGTTTCATTTATGTTCTCAACACTCGCTGTCAAATCGTACGATTTGTCACAATAAATTCTTTTTCCTTTTAAATCGATCCGCTCGAATAATAAGACAGATTTTTATTTGATTAATTATCAAAAGAAATTTTTCTTTTACGAACGATAACTACATATGTTACATCTACGTTCTTACACACCCGTCCTGTCAAATCGAACGATTTGTCAAAGCGATAACGAAATTGATCGGCTCGAATAATATAATAATAAGAGATTTTTATTTCATTAATTATCAAAAACCAATTTTTCTTGCACAGAATATTATAATACATATGTTTCATCACTATTATTACAACTATTCCATCAAATCGAACGATTTGTCACGATGAATATTTTCTCTTTTTTGTTTTTATCTTCTTTTTTTTTTCATTTTAAATCAATCCAATCGATTAATAAGACATTTTCATTTAATTCGTTGACGTACCATCGATTAATCTTTTTATCTATCTTAAATGCATATACTTATCTTTCGTTCCCTCTTCTATTAAGATATATACGTTTCTTTAAAAAAAAAAAAAAAAAAAACTGTACTACGTTTACACATGCATATTTCTGTCATTAATGAAAATTTATCTTGAATTAATTGTTAACTCAATTATCATATTAAATACATACATATATGCATATATTATTACATACTGTATATATGTATATACATATGTGTGTATATATATGTATATATATATGTGTATATATATATATATATATATAAGATGTCTTCTTTAACAGTTTAGTCGTATACATAGTCTATTATCGTCCTTCGATAGCAACCGATCGAAGATAATGATTTTCGCGGAAAATCACGTCAGACTTGAATCCGCCTTGGAAAAGTGAGATGTAGGCGAGAAGGTATGAATTTCTCGGCCTCGACATATGAAAATGATCGACGCGTTTCTCGTCAAGAGATGAGCGTCGTTTTTTTCAACGGGAATCCTTTTCGCGTGCTTACATTGCCATTGTTCGAGAGAACGAGCCGTGAATATTGAATGGCTTACGCAAGGACAGACCGTTTCGAAGAAAACGTTCGATCGTTTTGCTGCTCGCGATTATTCGCTATTGGGAGTGCACTAAGGACGAGAGAGAGGGCGTAAGAAAAAGAGAGAGAGAGAAAGAAAGAGAGGGAGAGACTGAATAAGAGTGAGACAGGTTTACTTTCGAAGCTGAACGTCGACGAGCCGTGGTCAAGGACGATCTGTATATCCTGGAAATAAATATCGTGTAAAACTATATATGTGTGTGTGTGTGTGTTTGTGTGTATACATATATATAATACTATATATGTAATAGTATATAGTTTTATATATATACTATATATAATATATACAAAATATATAGCAAATGTAGTATATATATACATAGTATACATATAATATATATATATATATATATTATATAAATATTATATATATATACATAGAATTTTATAGTATTATGTATATAGTATATGTGTGTATGTGTATGTATACATATATACATATATTTATTACCATTTAAATTTTGATCAACAACGAGGAATGCAAAAGAATACAGTCAAGATCATTCGAAAATTCGATTAAAAAAGATTTCTTATAATGTACATACTAACCGAACTAAACTTATTTATTTTTGTCGATCGAATTGCCGACGGGTGGGGAAAATTATTAAATTTGCCGGTGTTATCCCCCGCAGTGAACTCCGAGGAAAGATACTCTAAGAGGTAGAGAGAGAATATTGGGAAGTCTCCCGCATCGTGGCCGAGAAGAAATCTTGTACGCCATGGATAATATACCCCATACACATCGTGATACCGTGCTTAAACTATATATACGAAGGAGTCGCCTATAATTCTCGTTAAATATCGCTGTAAGTATAATTAATAATGTCTACGAGTTTAATACGAGGTTTCTTTTTCTCTTTTATGAGATTCTTTTTTTTTTACCTTTTTCTTCGTTGTTTTCTTTCTCTTTTTTTGTTTCTCTTTTTTTTGTGTGTCTGGGAGGATCGGTTTAATTTAGAACGTGATGTGTCTGCGAAATGAATAGCGATTTTAATTCGTTCGTAACGCTGTTGTACGAATTTTTTTGATAAAAGATTAGATCGGAGTTTTAGCATTTATATATATATATATAAAAAAAGACAGAAAGAAAGAAAAGAAATAACAAAAAAAGAAAAGAACGACCAATTCCAAAGAAAAAAGAAAGAAAAAGAAACTTGTCGGACTTAGGAGAAATTAAATAACTTACCAAAAGAAACAAGAAAGAAAAAACCAAAGAAAAGAACGATCTGATTAAAAAAAAAAAAGAAAAAAACAAACAAAAACAAAAAAGAAAAGAAAAGAAACCATAAGCTTGTCGAACTTGCGAGAAACTTACGAACCAAAAAAAAAAAAGAACAAGAAAAGAAAACGAAAGAACAATATTCACACGTATTTTTTAAATGCGATCATAAATAAAACAATGAGAACACGAGAGTCGCGACGAGAGAGACAGATTTTAAATATCAAAAAAAAAAAAGAAAGAAAAAAAGAAAAATGTTGCCAAGATCGTCGAAAACAAAATAACAAAATAAAGAATAAGAAAAAAAAGAAAAGAAGAAGGAAAAGCAAAAGAAAAAAGAATTACAAAACGATACTCGTAAATACACCGATACGAGATTAATACTTATATTATGTTCTCTCGCAATCTCTTGGTTACCACTCTTACTCGCAATGAGAACGAGATGAGAAGAGGATGGTGAGTTAAGAGGAGGGGGTAGGACGATGAGAGGAGAAGATGAGAAGTGGGGAGGGGGTTGTGAGCAAGGGAGCAGGGGAATGTATGTAGGAGAACGAAGGGTAAGGGACGAGGGTAGAAATATTGAGCGACCGTAACTAAGGGCACCCTCGTTCTCGTGACACCACGATCGCCTCTCAGGTGCGGTAAATAATCATCCCCTTTTGGGCTAGCTTTCGTCGAGCCAAGGGTGAGATTATTAAACTCCGAACGAACGCAGACCGCGTTAAACAGAAACTCGCGCAGATTTTCCTCGAACTATTACAATTATTATTACTATTACTATTACTTGTACTGATAGTAATAAAAATAATAATAATAATAATAATAATAATAATAAATAATGATAATAGACGTAATCATGGCAATGGTATTAGGTTTATAATGGCCGACAGAAGGTGCAATAACTGTACCATTAACTAACGAAAACGATTATCGGCTGTCTCTTACACTCGTGGATAATACATTTCTTTGAGATATAAGAGTGCAGAGTTAACGCACATACACGTATATACACACATACAAGTATGCATGAGTCGCATATGTGCACGTGCGCGCAAGTTCACCCTGGTTTTTCTTTATATATATATATATGATGAAGCATGATCGTTATATAGTGAAATATTATTAAATATTTTCAATTCCAAATTCAAGATTTGAATCGATGGA
>NC_066601.1:830000-837500 GCF_905475345.1 Vespula vulgaris | reverse complement strand
AGTTTCTCTACGTAAGTAATTCAACGATAAGAAATATACTTAGAATTCTAATAAATTTCTAAACTTTTTTGCTTTTATATATGTATATATATTTTTTCTTTTTTATAAAATTTTATTTACATTGTATATATATTAAGGGAAACGGATAGAAATGATATGTTTTTAATTTAATTGGATAATTATACGAAATGAAAATGAATTTTCATTTAGTTCCATTCATATTGAATAATTTTGAAATAAATAGGTAGTCGATGGATTTAGCGACGAATGGATGTGAAAGAACTACGAAAACTTATGTTCGAGTAGTCCATTGAACGTATTCGATGCGACTCCCTTCGGCGCCGTGCAAGCGTAAATAATTCAAACTTTCGATCTATACTTGACTCCTCGAAACGAAAGGGGATGACAAGTGGCGGGGAAATTTTTTCCTTTGGGATCAATCTTAACGAGATACTTCTCTACCGTTTATTTATCCTTTATGTTTGATCGACTTTTAGTGAGAAAGAGAAAGAAAGAGAGAGAGAGAGAGAGAGAGAGAGAGAGAGAAACGAGAGTTTAACTTTGTATAATTAATATGGGAGAATGAATAAATGATAGGATGAAAATAATCAAATATGGTGATGTTACATTGTACGGATGATAATATCGAAATGATGAAAGGATTCATTAATACTGGCTAATAAAAACTACGAATTTTTATACTTCGAATATAAAAATAAAAAAAAAAAAAGAATTTGTTAAGAAATATATTGTTATAAGATACATTATTGATATATAAAAGATATTATTGATTGATATACGTATAAAATATAAATACGTAGATGAAAATTAAAAAACAATATGTGTTCACCATTCTACGATGTTTTGCAAAAATTTGTTTTAAATAATATAATAAATCATCTACTTTATATATACATATATATAAAATCGATAATAAACAATAATAAATTTATATGAATAATATAATAAATTATTTACCTTATATACATTTTTATTAAACTGTTACATATTTAATATACCAACTCTTAGTATTTCATATTTCAATATCCGAATGAAAAAGAATCATAAGAGGGAAAAGAAAAATAAAGAAAAAAAGGGAAAGAAAAAGGAAAGAAAAAGGAAAGAATGCACGAGATATCGATCACATAACATTGACAATATCGTTGTGATAAAGCTAAAGGTATATACGAACTGTACGATAAGACTTCGAAGAATTTAGACGATATCGAAAGAATGTCGAAGCATAGCAATATAATCTGAAAGGCTCGCTAAGAAATCTTCGGACACTCTTTACTGGTGCTACAGTATAAGCAGGAGAAATCGGAGGAAAATGGGATCGAAACTGCTTCCAAGTTCTTTCTCATTCTCTCTCTCTCTCTCTCTCTCTCTCTCTCTCTCTTTCTCTGTCTCTCTTTCTCTCTCTTTTTCTTTCTCTTTTGGTACTTGGAGGGTTAGTGGGCAACCCTAGATTTTCCCTTGTTTTCGGGCGCCAAACCTCGAACGACGCTCGTAAGTTAGGACCGTCGTGTATAACTACCCGTTACGCCCCTGCCGTTGCGCATAAAATATTTCGACGCTTTAATGGCTAATAGCTTTTAATGGAAGCTCCTCTTAACTACGTATTTCGCGAGTGTGTCGGAACGATACCAAGAATCTTCTTTCGCTATCCTCGATTCCAATATTATCTTATTTCAATGTAAACAGTAAGGAAAGATTCTATCTTTCAAAATTAATTAATTAATTCAATAATTAATTAATTAATTTATTTATTTATTTAGATATATATGTATGTATGGATACGTATATATAAAAGAAAAAGAAAAGAAGTAAAGAAAGATATTCCTACGAAATTTCTAACACAATTCTTACAATATTATTCCTAAAATTTATTCGTCGTAATTCAAAAAATAATTTATGTATCTATAGACTGACGAACTTTACGATAAAAGCCATGATTAATGAAACACTTGGTTCGATTCTATTAATTTTTGCGAACGAAAGAAAAAAGAAAATGTAAACTTATTATCAAAATTAGAAAAGAAAGGAAAAAGAAATTCAAGAAAATTTAATTACATTAAAAAAAAAAAGAGAAAGGGAAACGATAAAGGGGAAAAAAAGAAATTTTGTTATGGTAAAAATAATCGATAAATATTGATAAAGTGACTAATGAAAATCTTCGCTTGATTCTGTTAATTTATGTGAATGGAGAGAAACATCGTAAGCTTATTTTCACAAATCAAAATTCAAAAAAATTAAAAGAAAATTAAAACAAAAAAAAAGAAAGAAAACTATTGCTACGATAAAAATAATCGAAAAATATTGATAAAACGACTAATGAAAATCCATCAATCGATTCTATTAATTTATGTGAACGAATAGAAACATCGTATCCTTTATCTCCAAAAAATGAAATTCAAAAAAATTAAAAAAAAAAGAAAGAAAAAAGAAAAAAGGAAAGAAAGAAAAATATAGCTATAGTAAAAATAATCGAAGAACACCATAATAAAAGGCATGACTAATGAAATCCTTCGTTCTATTCGGCTAACTTATGCGACTGGAGAGAAAAGAAAAAAAAAAAATTGGAAGTGGGTCTTCCGTCACGAATTGGCGGATTAAATCGCTGAATTAGCATTTCTTAATTAAGAGCGCCGGTTTACGGCTCGCTTTAACGAGCGTCCCCTAACGAGCGCGACTCCTTAAAGCACATCCAGGAATCCGTCGGTACTCCTCCGCGTGCAGAATGAAAAAAGGAAAGAAAGAAAGAAAGAAAGAAAAAAAAAAGAAAAAAGGACCCTCGAAGAAGTCGAAAGTAAGAAGCTGGAAAGTCAAATCGTTTTCATTTTCTCGCTCGATGAATTAACCTACATACGATATATATATATATAAAACAAATATTTACATAAAAACATATGTACCTATTACATATTTCATATATGGATAAAACATGGCACTGTATTTTATTTATATTTCGTCGTATATAAAAATATACGACGAAATATAAATATAAAATTGTTAATTAATAATAGTAGGAACTGATACTTTGTGGAGATAGTAAGTTTGAGATTTGAAAAATAAATTAGTTTGACGAGTCGCTCGAGAAAGAGTGATCACTTTTTTTGGACTATTGTATACGATCTTTTGGATCGTTCTGTATAAAAAAAAAGAAAAGAAAAAAAAAGGAAATGAAAGAAAAGGAAAAAGAAGAATTCGAAGATGTACACACGAAGAGAAACACGTACATACATATAGACGAACATAGAGATGTGTATAACATAGAAATGTGAAATAGGGAAAAATTCCAGGGTAATTTTTCATCTCCCAGACGAATTGCGACGTCTCGTCTTTTCATTAGAGTCACTTTTTGCTAAGGGTAGAACGATATCTATGATCGTCATTTTTTGACGGAATCATCTCTTTCTTTCTCGAGGAAAAAACGTCACGCTATACATCGTAATGTCGACGAAAAAAAAAAAAAAAAGAAAAGAAAAAAAGAAAAAAAGGAGAAAGACGATAGGATAATATTCACGAATCGTAAGGAATTTTGATGGAAGGAAAAGTAGAGAGGAAAAAAAAAGAGAGAGAGAAGGTACTCCGTCGAAAAATATCGAGACGACGTTCCACCACCATAGCGAAGTCGTTATTTCCTATGGGTTGACGTTTGAATACGTCGAATTTCCCATAAAAATTGTGGAATGGGTAATGGCATTGCCGATACGAGTTAACGAGCGTATCTTATATCTACAACTTCTCTTACTTGTCTTCACGTATTTCACCTTATTTTTCTATAATAAAACGTACAACACTCTTTCATATAATATTACACACACACACACACACACACACACATATATATATATATATATATATAAATAATATTATGAGGAAAACGATGTTGATCTTCTATGGGTATAAAACGGTACACAGAAATATTCTATTGAACTATTGACTATTTTTATTAATCGTCACACGTATTTGAAGGGTATATAAAATTACTGATTGTTTTTTCTTTTCGTTTTTTTTTTATTTATTTTTTTTTTCTTTTAATATAACGTTAGATTATATTATCATGTAAATGTATATATAATGGAGTCAACATAAATTGCTTAAAAAAAGAAAAGAATAATTGTTATTATTTCTGTTTAATACAAATAACTGTTAAATTAACGAATTGCCTATTTCTAATATTAATATTATTCGTTTTATTTTTATATAATAAAAATACGTTTTAGAACGAAGTCGTATCATTTTTGAAGATATGAATAAAATTACATGGAAATTATATATAACTTTAAAATGGCTCGTGTGTAACTTTAACTCGTATAAAATAATTTAGTATCGCTCTCAACTAGTACTGTTATTGCTCCAAAATATAGGTATACTTTTTGAGTATAATTCAAATACTATACTACTTTTGATAGTTTAGATCGTTTCTTATTAAAAAAGTTTTACTTCGAAAACTACATCGTATTGTTGTAATTTTATAACACACACACACACACATACACATATATATATATATTTATATCAAAAATTAAAAATTAAGAAAGAAAGAAAAGAGATATTATCTGTATCGAAAAATTAATACAACTACATTAACAAATAATATTTTATTAAATAAACTTACTTAATAAAACCATAAAAAGAAATATCTTATTAAAATATTGATTTTACAAATGTAATTAAATATTTTTTCTTGCGTTCATTTATTCATTTATTTTTCTCTTTTTATAATATTCGAAAAATTTCGAAAAGATCGTAAGAAACGAAACAAGTATAGCGTCAGTTATTGAAGAAAACTCTCAGATTTATCGGTTTACAAGCGCTTATGGTATAAGTCTCAAGTAAACAGAGAGGGAAGATAGAGAACTCGGTTGGATATATCGAGAGCGCGAACCCTGCATAAGACGTGTGTAAGCCGCAGTTTAGTGTCTCGGATCCACACCGACTCTAGGCCCACCCTGAAATCCTTTCTTTCCTCCATAAATTCAATAATCTGCCACGCACAAATATGAACCCATAAGCCCTCCTTTCGAAGCCTGTTCACGTACCATCTCGCCACCTCGTTCTCGCGTATCGTTTCAAAGACGATACGTCTCGATCTCTCTTTACCTTCTTCTTTTTAGGAATTTATGAGAATTGAACTATGCTCCATTGTACACGCGTATATGTGCGTTTATGTGTAAATGTATAGAAATATAGTTATAGACAAAAAATCGACGATTATATCCGTGTATAACGAATTAAAAGAGAAAAAATAAATAATATTAATCGTTGAAATATTTTAAACGAATACGAGAGAACGGATTTAATATAATAAACGAATTAATTTCAAATTTGCATTCATTTAAACGAGGAATTTTCATTTTTCAATAAATACGAATAAATATTTAACATAATTAAGCTAACGAGATATATTAAACATTATATTTACATGTCAAGTATTAATAAACATGACGATTATTTTACCCATTTTATTAATTAAAAATAAGTAAATACGATGGAAATATTTGTGGAAAGAAACAAAAGAATACTTTCGTTTTAAACAAAACAAGAAAAGAAAAGAGAGGAAAAAAAACACGAATTCGAATATTCGAAAAGTAGAAGGAAAACAGAAAAAGAAAATTAAAAAGTATTATTTATATTTGAAATATTGAACGAATTGCATTTTATCGCAATCTAATGCTCGAACGTATCCAACGAATAACAGAGAACGAAAGAAAGAGAGAGAAGAAGAGAGGGGTCGGTTAGCGACCTTGTCTTATCATCAACGTGGCTTTGTAAATCGTGACTATCGGTACGGCAGTAAAATTTTATCGCCAACGATATCGACTCGAGTATATACGCGCGAATTCCAATAACCACCCTCGGGGTGCACGTATACACGGGATGCAGTCGCAAAAGGATCGATTTCTAACAGGGTAAAATTTAATGAAGCATATGAGACCTTCCTTATATATATCTATGGGACTATATAGATATACACACACACACACACATACACATGCACAAATATTATTATAGATATACACATATATTTATATAGATAGTCACAGGAGATTTCGAAGTAACTCGCGAAATGTGAAATTTTTTTTCCCCCCCTTTTTTTTATATATATATATTTGTTCTCTTCCGTTTTCTTTTTTCTGTTCTCTTTTTCTTTTTTCCTCTTTTTTTTTCGAGTTTCACGTGAACTTTGAAAAGATCTCAATCGTGATAGGTCAGTGGCTAAAGCGTGGCTGACGAGATACGATCGAGCTCTAAACGTCCTTACAACAACGCGACCGAACGAGAAAAACGCAAATACATAGACAGACACATTGATACACGAGGAACATAGACATATATACGTTTATTTATAACGTGTGTCTAATAACGGTGTGAAATTACAAGTGTTACGAATTAATATCACATTGAAACGCAATAAAAGATCTTTAGATCTCGAAATTTTCAATGTGTGTATTTTAAATGTCTATATGTATGTATGATATGTGTATATATAAAATATTTTTAATTAACTGTCCTTTTTTCTTACTGTCTTTCTTTCTTTCTTTTCTTTTCTTCTGTTTTTGTGTGTTTTTTTGTTCTTTAAATTATACGTTCAATGTTCATCGTAATATGAAAATATTCCAAACATTTATCTTTGTATCTTTATACATATGTATGTATTCAAAAAATCCAGGTGTTTTATTAAAGTAATTAGATAAATTTCATTGAAGCAATAACAGATACGAAATGCTGCATAAAATGCAATAATAATCTTTAAATCTCCAAACTTCAAATGTAGATAGATAATTGCGATATATGAGATACTCTTAATTAATGTTTGTATATATTTATATATATTTCTTTTTTATTTTATTTTTCCTTTCTTTAAAAAATAACAGGTTCGATATTTATGATAAAACGTAAAAATTCCAAATATTTATTCGTATATCGATATACGTATGTACAAATATGTATTCAAGAAGAAACGATGAATGAGTCTCATTAAAAGTTAGATAAATTTCATTGAAAGAATAAAAAATAAAAAGATATTAAATACAAAACAATCTTTCAATCTTTAAATACATATGATATTTAAAATATTTTTAGCTTCGTCTCTTTTTTTTTTTTCTTTTTTTATCAAAGTAACGTTCAACGTTTATCGTAAAATGTCTCGTGAAAGCAGTCGGTTATTGAAAGAATAAAAAAGAAAAAAAAAAAACTATATAAAAACTAATAATAATCTTTAAATCTCAAAATTCGAAAGGTAGCCACACAAATGCGACCTGTGAAATATTCTTAATGTACTCTTTCTATTTTCCATTTTTTTATTCTCCTCTCATCTCCCTTAAAAAAAAAAAGAGAGAGAGAGAAAACAAAAAAAAACCAAATAACACATTCAACATTTATCGTAAAACGAAACAAAAAAGTTTCATATATTTATTCGTATATCGGTATAAATACATATGTATTAAAGAAGAAACGATCAGGATCCATGTACCGTGTGTCGGAAATAAA